>NW_027095114.1:0-34293 GCF_029207755.1 Chamaea fasciata | reverse complement strand
CGGCGGTTCGCTTGCAGGAAGGCTTGGAACAGCGTCAAACGCCGTTTCCGAGCTCCCCACAAGCAGAGAAGCTGTTTGCAGCCCGGAAAACGCTTCTCCTAGCCTGAGAAGCGAGAAAACGCCGTTTGGCTGCGCCTAGTGCACTCTCCAGCGGTTCGCTTGCAGGCAGGCTTGGAACAGCGTCAAACGCCGTTTCCGAGCTCCCCGCAAGCAGAGAAGCTGTTTGCAGCCCGGAAAACGCTTCTCCTAGCCTGGGAAGCGAGAAAACGCCGTTTGGCCGCGTCTAGTGCTCTCTCCGGCGGTACGCTTGCAGGCAGGCTTGGAACAGCGCTAGGCGCCGTTTCCGAGCTCCCCACAAGCAGAGAAGCTGTTTGCAGCACGGACAGTGCTTCTCCTAGCCTGGGAAGCGAGAAAACGCCGTTTGGCCGCGCCTAGGGCTCTCTCCGGCGGTTAGGCTCGCAGGCAGGCTTGGAACAGTGCTAGGCGCCGTTTCCGAGCTCCCCACAAGCAGAGAAGCTGTTTGCAGCACGGACAGTGCTTCTCCTAGCCTGGGAAGCGAGAAAGCGCCGTTTGGCCACGCCTAGTGCTCTCTCCGGCGGTACGCTTGCAGGCAGGCTTGGAACAGCGCTAGGTGCCGTTTCCGAGCTGTCCACAAGCAGAGAAGCTGTTTGCAGCACGGAAAGTGCTTCTCCTAGCCTGGGAAGCGAGAAAACGCCGTTTGGCCGCGCCTAGTGCTCTCTCCGGCGGTACGCTTGCAGGCAGGCTTGGAAGAGCGCTAGGTGCCGTTTCCGAGCTCTCCACAAGCAGAGAAGCTGTTTGCAGCACGGACAGTGCTTCTCCTAGCCTGGGAAGCGAGAAAGCGCCGTTTGGCCGCGCCTAGTGCACTCTCCGGCGGTTCGCTTGCAGGCAGGCTTGGAACAGCGTCAAACGCCGTTTCCGAGCTCCCCACAAGCAGAGAAGCTGTTTGCAGCCCGGAAAACGCTTCTCCTAGCCTGGGAAGCGAGAAAACGCCGTTTGGCCGCGTCTAGTGCACTCTCCGGCGGTTCGCTTGCAGGCAGGCTTGGAACAGCGTCAAACGCCGTTTCCGAGCTCCCCACAAGCAGAGAAGCTGTTTGCAGCCCGGAAAACGCTTCTCCTAGCCTGGGAAGCGAGAAAACGCCGTTTGGCCGCGCCTAGTGCACTCTCCGCCGGTTCGCTTGCAGGCAGGCTTGGAACAGCGTCAAACGCCGTTTCCGAGCTCCCCGCAAGCAGAGAAGCTGTTTGCAGCCCGGAAAACGCTTCTCCTAGCCTGGGAAGCGAGAAAACGCCGTTTGGCCGCGTCTAGTGCACTCTCCGGCGGTTCGCTTGCAGGCAGGCTTGGAACAGCGTCAAACGCTGTTTCCGAGCTCCCCACAAGCAGAGAAGCTGTTTGCAGCCCGGAAAACGCTTCTCCTACCCTGGGAAGCGAGAAAACGCCGTTTGGCCGCGTCTAGTGCACTCTCCGGCGGTTCGCTTGCAGGCAGGCTTGGAACAGCGTCAAACGCTGTTTCCGAGCTCCCCACAAGCAGAGAAGCTGTTTGCAGCCCGGAAAACGCTTCTCCTAGCCTGGGAAGCGAGAAAACGCCGTTTGGCCGCGTCTAGTGCACTCTCCGGCGGTACGCTTGCAGGCAGGCTTGGAACAGCGTCAAACGCCGTTTCCGAGCTCCCCACAAGCAGAGAAGCTGTTTGCAGCCAGGAAAGTGCTTCTCCTAGCCTGGGAAGCGAGGAAAACGCCGTTTGGCCGCGTCTAGTGCTCTCTCCGGCGGTACGCTTCAGGCAGGCTTGGAACAGCGCTAGGCGCCGTTTCCGAGCTCTCCACAAGCAGAGAAGCTGTTTGCAGCACGGAAAATGCTTCTCCTAGCCTGGGAAGCGAGAAAACGCCGTTTGGCCGCGCCTAGTGCTCTCTCAAGCGGTACGCTTGCAGGCAGGCTTGGAACAGCGCTAGGCGCCGTTTCCGAGCTCCCCACAAGCAGAGAAGCTGTTTGCAGCACGGACAGTGCTTCTCCTAACCTGGGAAGCGAGAAAGCGCCGTTTGGCCGCGCCTAGTGCTCTGTCCGGCGGTTCGCTTGCAGGCAGGCTTGGAACAGCGCTAGGCGCCGTTTCCGAGCTCTCCACAAGCAGAGAAGCTGTTTGCAGCACGGAAAGTGCTTCTCATAGCCTGGGAAGCGAGAAAGCACTTTATGGCCGCGTCTAGTCCTTTCTCCGGCGGTACGCCGCTGGCTGGCTGCGAACAGCGGCTAAGTGCGGGGTTTCCGAGCTCTCCACAAGCAGAGAAGCTGTTTGCAGCACGGAAAACGCTTCTCCTAGCCTGGGAAGCGAGAAAACGCCGTTTGGCCGCGCCTAGTGCTCTCTCCGGCGGTACGCTTGCAGGCAGGCTTGGAACAGCGCTAGGCGCTGTTTCCGAGCTCTCCAGAAGCAGAGAAGCTGTTTGCAGCACGGAAAGTGCTTCTCTTAGCCTGGGAAGCGAGAAAGAGCCTTTTAGCCTCGCCTAGTGCTCTCGGAGGCTGCACCCTGCAGACAGGCACGGAACAGCCGCTTGGCGTGGTTTCCGAGCTCTCCACAAGCAGAGAAGCTGTTTGCAGCACGGAAAGTGCTTCTCATAGCCTGAAAGCGAGAAAGCACTTTATGGCCGCGTCTAGTCCTTTCTCCGGCGGTACGCCGCAGGCTGACTACGAACAGCGGCTAAGTGCGGTGTTTCCGAGCTCTCCACAAGCAGAGAAGCTGTTTGCAGCACGGAAAGTGCTTCTCCTAGCCTGGGAAGCGAGGAAAACGCCGTTTGGCCGCGCCTAGTGCTCTCTCCGGCGGTACGCTTGCAGGCAGGCTTGGAACAGCGCTAGGCGCCGTTTCCGAGCTCCCCACAAGCAGAGAAGCTGTTTGCAGCAGGGACAGTGCTTCTCCTAACCTGGGAAGCGAGAAAACGCCGTTTGGCCGCGCCTAGGGCAATCTCCGGCGGTTAGGCTCGCAGGCAGGCTTGGAACAGCGCTAGGCGCCGTTTCCGAGCTCCCCACAAGCAGAGAAGCTGTTTGCAGCACGGACAGTGCTTCTCCTAGCCTGGGAAGCGAGAAAACGCCGTTTGGCCGCGCCTAGTGCTCTCTCCGGCGCTACTCTTGCAGGCAGGCTTGGAACAGCGCTAGGTGCCGTTTCCGAGCTCTCCACAAGCAGAGAAGCTGTTTGCAGCACGGAAAGTGCTTCTCCTAGCCTGGGAAGCGAGAAAACGCCGTTTGGCCGCTCCTAGTGCTCTCTCCGGCGGTATGCTTGCAGGCAGGCTTGGAACAGCGCTAGGTGCCGTTTCCGAGCTCTCCACAAGCAGAGAAGCTGTTTGCAGCACGGACAGTGCTTCTCCTAGCCTGGGAAGCGAGAAAGCGCCGTTTGGCCGCGTCTAGTGCACTCTCCGCCGGTTCGCTTGCAGGCAGGCTTGGAACAGCGTCAAACGCTGTTTCCGAGCTCCCCACAAGCAGAGAAGCTGTTTGCAGCCCGGAAAACGCTTCTCCTAGCCTGGGAAGCGAGGAAAACGCCGTTTGGCCGCGTCTAGTGCACTCTCCGGCGGTTCGCTTGCAGGCAGGCTTGGAACAGCGTCAAACGCCGTTTCCGAGCTCCCCACAAGCAGAGAAGCTGTTTGCAGCCCGGAAAACGCTTCTCCTAGCCTGGGAAGCGAGGAAAACGCCGTTTGGCCGCGCCTAGTGCACTCTCCGCCGGTTCGCTTGCAGGCAGGCTTGGAACAGCGTCAAACGCCGTTTCCGAGCTCCCCGCAAGCAGAGAAGCTGTTTGCAGCCCGGAAAAACGCTTCTCCTAGCCTGGGAAGCGAGAAAACGCCGTTTGGCCGCGTCTAGTGCACTCTCCGGCGGTTCGCATGCAGGCAGGCTTGGAACTTCGTCAAACGCTGTTTCCGAGCTCCCCACAAGCAGAGAAGCTGTTTGCAGCCCGGAAAACGCTTCTCCTAGCCTGGGAAGCGAGAAAACGCCGTTTGGCCGCGTCTAGTGCACTCTCCGGCGGTTCGCTTGCAGGCAGGCTTGGAACAGCGTCAAACGCTGTTTCCGAGCTCCCCACAAGCAGAGAAGCTATTTGCAGCCCGGAAAACGCTTCTCCTAGCCTGGGAAGCGAGAAAACGCCGTTTGGCCGCGCCTAGTGCACTCTCCGGCGGTACGCTTGCAGGCAGGCTTGGAACAGCGTCAAACGCCGTTTCCGAGCTCCCCACAAGCAGAGAAGCTGTTTGCAGCACGGAAAACGCTTCTCCTAGCCTGGGAAGCGGGGAAAACGCCGTTTGGCCGCGCCTAGTGCTCTCTCCGGCCGTTCGCTTGCAGGCAGGCTTGGAACAGCGCTAGGCGCCGTTTCCGAGCTCCCCACAAGCAGAGAAGCTGTTTGCAGCACGGAAAACGCTTCTCCTAGCCTGGGAAGCGAGAAAACGCCGTTTGGCCGCGCCTAGTGCTCTCTCCGGCGGTACGCTTGCAGGCAGGCTTGGAACAGCGCTAGGCGCTGTTTCCGAGCTCTCCAGAAGCAGAGAAGCTGTTTGCAGCACGGAAAGTGCTTCTCTTAGCCTGGGAAGCGAGAAAGAGCCTTTTAGCCTCGCCTAGTGCTCTCGGAGGCTGCACCCTGCAGACAGGCACGGAACAGCCGCTTGGCGTGGTTTCCGAGCTCTCCACAAGCAGAGAAGCTGTTTGCAGCACGGAAAGTGCTTCTCATAGCCTGAAAGCGAGAAAGCACTTTATGGCCGCGTCTAGTCTTTTCTCCGGCGGTACGCCGCAGGCTGACTACGAACAGCGGCTAAGTGCGGTGTTTCCGAGCTCTCCACAAGCAGAGAAGCTGTTTGCAGCACGGAAAGTGCTTCTCCTAGCCTGGGAAGCGAGAAAACGCCGTTTGGCCGCGCCTAGTGCTCTCTCCGGCGGTACGCTTGCAGGCAGGCTTGGAACAGCGCTAGGCGCCGTTTCCGAGCTCCCCACAAGCAGAGAAGCTGTTTGCAGCAGGGACAGTGCTTCTCCTAACCTGGGAAGCGAGAAAACGCCGTTTGGCCGCGCCTAGGGCAATCTCCGGCGGTTAGGCTCGCAGGCAGGCTTGGAACAGCGCTAGGCGCCGTTTCCGAGCTCCCCACAAGCAGAGAAGCTGTTTGCAGCACGGACAGTGCTTCTCCTAGCCTGGGAAGCGAGAAAGCGCCGTTTGGCCGCGCCTAGTGCTCTCTCCGGCGGTACGCTTGCAGGCAGGCTTGGAACAGCGCTAGGCGCCGTTTCCGAGCTCCCCACAAGCAGAGAAGCTGTTTGCAGCACGGACAGTGCTTCTCCTAACCTGGGAAGCGAGAAAACGCCGTTTGGCCGCGCCTAGGGCAATCTCCGGCGGTTAGGCTCGCAGGCAGGCTTGGAACAGCGCTAGGCGCCGTTTCCGAGCTCCCCACAAGCAGAGAAGCTGTTTGCAGCACGGACAGTGCTTCTCCTAGCCTGGGAAGCGAGAAAGCGCCGTTTGGCCGCGCCTAGTGCACTCTCCGGCGGTTCGCTTGCAGGCAGGCTTGGAACAGCGTCAAACGCTGTTTCCGAGCTGCCCACAAGCAGAGAAGCTGTTTGCAGCCCGGAAAACGCTTCTCCTAGCCTGGGAAGCGAGAAAACGCCGTTTGGCCGCGTCTAGTGCACTCTCCGGCGGTTCGCTTGCAGGAAGGCTTGGAACAGCGTCAAACGCCGTTTCCGAGCTCCCCACAAGCAGAGAAGCTGTTTGCAGCCCGGAAAACGCTTCTCCTAGCCTGAGAAGCGAGAAAACGCCGTTTGGCTGCGCCTAGTGCACTCTCCAGCGGTTCGCTTGCAGGCAGGCTTGGAACAGCGTCAAACGCCGTTTCCGAGCTCCCCGCAAGCAGAGAAGCTGTTTGCAGCCCGGAAAACGCTTCTCCTAGCCTGGGAAGCGAGAAAACGCCGTTTGGCCGCGTCTAGTGCTCTCTCCGGCGGTACGCTTGCAGGCAGGCTTGGAACAGCGCTAGGCGCCGTTTCCGAGCTCCCCACAAGCAGAGAAGCTGTTTGCAGCACGGACAGTGCTTCTCCTAGCCTGGGAAGCGAGAAAACGCCGTTTGGCCGCGCCTAGGGCTCTCTCCGGCGGTTAGGCTCGCAGGCAGGCTTGGAACAGCGCTAGGCGCCGTTTCCGAGCTCCCCACAAGCAGAGAAGCTGTTTGCAGCACGGACAGTGCTTCTCCTAGCCTGGGAAGCGAGAAAGCGCCGTTTGGCCACGCCTAGTGCTCTCTCCGGCGGTACGCTTGCAGGCAGGCTTGGAACAGCGCTAGGTGCCGTTTCCGAGCTGTCCACAAGCAGAGAAGCTGTTTGCAGCACGGAAAGTGCTTCTCCTAGCCTGGGAAGCGAGAAAACGCCGTTTGGCCGCGCCTAGTGCTCTCTCCGGCGGTACGCTTGCAGGCAGGCTTGGAAGAGCGCTAGGTGCCGTTTCCGAGCTCTCCACAAGCAGAGAAGCTGTTTGCAGCACGGACAGTGCTTCTCCTAGCCTGGGAAGCGAGAAAGCGCCGTTTGGCCGCGCCTAGTGCACTCTCCGGCGGTTCGCTTGCAGGCAGGCTTGGAACAGCGTCAAACGCCGTTTCCGAGCTCCCCACAAGCAGAGAAGCTGTTTGCAGCCCGGAAAACGCTTCTCCTAGCCTGGGAAGCGAGAAAACGCCGTTTGGCCGCGTCTAGTGCACTCTCCGGCGGTTCGCTTGCAGGCAGGCTTGGAACAGCGTCAAACGCCGTTTCCGAGCTCCCCACAAGCAGAGAAGCTGTTTGCAGCCCGGAAAACGCTTCTCCTAGCCTGGGAAGCGAGAAAACGCCGTTTGGCCGCGCCTAGTGCACTCTCCGCCGGTTCGCTTGCAGGCAGGCTTGGAACAGCGTCAAACGCCGTTTCCGAGCTCCCCGCAAGCAGAGAAGCTGTTTGCAGCCCGGAAAACGCTTCTCCTAGCCTGGGAAGCGAGAAAACGCCGTTTGGCCGCGTCTAGTGCACTCTCCGGCGGTTCGCTTGCAGGCAGGCTTGGAACAGCGTCAAACGCTGTTTCCGAGCTCCCCACAAGCAGAGAAGCTGTTTGCAGCCCGGAAAACGCTTCTCCTAGCCTGGGAAGCGAGAAAACGCCGTTTGGCCGCGTCTAGTGCACTCTCCGCCGGTTCGCTTGCAGGCAGGCTTGGAACAGCGTCAAACGCTGTTTCCGAGCTCCCCACAAGCAGAGAAGCTGTTTGCAGCCCGGAAAACGCTTCTCCTAGCCTGGGAAGCGAGAAAACGCCGTTTGGCCGCGTCTAGTGCACTCTCCGGCGGTACGCTTGCAGGCAGGCTTGGAACAGCGTCAAACGCCGTTTCCGAGCTCCCCACAAGCAGAGAAGCTGTTTGCAGCCAGGAAAGTGCTTCTCCTAGCCTGGGAAGCGAGAAAACGCCGTTTGGCCGCGTCTAGTGCTCTCTCCGGCGGTACGCTTCAGGCAGGCTTGGAACAGCGCTAGGCGCCGTTTCCGAGCTCTCCACAAGCAGAGAAGCTGTTTGCAGCACGGAAAATGCTTCTCCTAGCCTGGGAAGCGAGAAAACGCCGTTTGGCCGCGCCTAGTGCTCTCTCAAGCGGTACGCTTGCAGGCAGGCTTGGAACAGCGCTAGGCGCCGTTTCCGAGCTCCCCACAAGCAGAGAAGCTGTTTGCAGCACGGACAGTGCTTCTCCTAACCTGGGAAGCGAGAAAGCGCCGTTTGGCCGCGCCTAGTGCTCTGTCCGGCGGTTCGCTTGCAGGCAGGCTTGGAACAGCGCTAGGCGCCGTTTCCGAGCTCTCCACAAGCAGAGAAGCTGTTTGCAGCACGGAAAGTGCTTCTCATAGCCTGGGAAGCGAGAAAGCACTTTATGGCCGCGTCTAGTCCTTTCTCCGGCGGTACGCCGCAGGCTGGCTGCGAACAGCGGCTAAGTGCGGGGTTTCCGAGCTCTCCACAAGCAGAGAAGCTGTTTGCAGCACGGAAAACGCTTCTCCTAGCCTGGGAAGCGAGAAAACGCCGTTTGGCCGCGCCTAGTGCTCTCTCCGGCGGTACGCTTGCAGGCAGGCTTGGAACAGCGCTAGGCGCTGTTTCCGAGCTCTCCAGAAGCAGAGAAGCTGTTTGCAGCACGGAAAGTGCTTCTCTTAGCCTGGGAAGCGAGAAAGAGCCTTTTAGCCTCGCCTAGTGCTCTCGGAGGCTGCACCCTGCAGACAGGCACGGAACAGCCGCTTGGCGTGGTTTCCGAGCTCTCCACAAGCAGAGAAGCTGTTTGCAGCACGGAAAGTGCTTCTCATAGCCTGAAAGCGAGAAAGCACTTTATGGCCGCGTCTAGTCCTTTCTCCGGCGGTACGCCGCAGGCTGACTACGAACAGCGGCTAAGTGCGGTGTTTCCGAGCTCTCCACAAGCAGAGAAGCTGTTTGCAGCACGGAAAGTGCTTCTCCTAGCCTGGGAAGCGAGAAAACGCCGTTTGGCCGCGCCTAGTGCTCTCTCCGGCGGTACGCTTGCAGGCAGGCTTGGAACAGCGCTAGGCGCCGTTTCCGAGCTCCCCACAAGCAGAGAAGCTGTTTGCAGCACGGACAGTGCTTCTCCTAACCTGGGAAGCGAGAAAACGCCGTTTGGCCGCGCCTAGGGCAATCTCCGGCGGTTAGGCTCGCAGGCAGGCTTGGAACAGCGCTAGGCGCCGTTTCCGAGCTCTCCACAAGCAGAGAAGCTGTTTGCAGCACGGACAGTGCTTCTCCTAGCCTGGGAAGCGAGAAAGCGCCGTTTGGCCGCGCCTAGTGCTCTCTCCGGCGGTACGCTTGCAGGCAGGCTTGGAACAGCGCTAGGTGCCGTTTCCGAGCTCTCCACAAGCAGAGAAGCTGTTTGCAGCACGGACAGTGCTTCTCCTAGCCTGGGAAGCGAGAAAGCGCCGTTTGGCCGCGCCTAGTGCTCTCTCCGGCGGTACGCTTGCAGGCAGGCTTGGAACAGCGCTAGGCGCCGTTTCCGAGCTCCCCACAAGCAGAGAAGCTGTTTGCAGCACGGAAAACGCTTCTCCTAGCCTGGGAAGCGGGAAAACGCCGTTTGGCCGCGCCTAGTGCTCTCTCCGGCCGTTCGCTTGCAGGCAGGCTTGGAACAGCGCTAGGCGCCGTTTCCGAGCTCCCCACAAGCAGAGAAGCTGTTTGCAGCACGGAAAACGCTTCTCCTAGCCTGGGAAGCGAGAAAACGCCGTTTGGCCGCGCCTAGTGCTCTCTCCGGCGGTACGCTTGCAGGCAGGCTTGGAACAGCGCTAGGCGCTGTTTCCGAGCTCTCCAGAAGCAGAGAAGCTGTTTGCAGCACGGAAAGTGCTTCTCTTAGCCTGGGAAGCGAGAAAGAGCCTTTTAGCCTCGCCTAGTGCTCTCGGAGGCTGCACCCTGCAGACAGGCACGGAACAGCCGCTTGGCGTGGTTTCCGAGCTCTCCACAAGCAGAGAAGCTGTTTGCAGCACGGAAAGTGCTTCTCATAGCCTGAAAGCGAGAAAGCACTTTATGGCCGCGTCTAGTCTTTTCTCCGGCGGTACGCCGCAGGCTGACTACGAACAGCGGCTAAGTGCGGTGTTTCCGAGCTCTCCACAAGCAGAGAAGCTGTTTGCAGCACGGAAAGTGCTTCTCCTAGCCTGGGAAGCGAGAAAACGCCGTTTGGCCGCGCCTAGTGCTCTCTCCGGCGGTACGCTTGCAGGCAGGCTTGGAACAGCGCTAGGCGCCGTTTCCGAGCTCCCCACAAGCAGAGAAGCTGTTTGCAGCAGGGACAGTGCTTCTCCTAACCTGGGAAGCGAGAAAACGCCGTTTGGCCGCGCCTAGGGCAATCTCCGGCGGTTAGGCTCGCAGGCAGGCTTGGAACAGCGCTAGGCGCCGTTTCCGAGCTCCCCACAAGCAGAGAAGCTGTTTGCAGCACGGACAGTGCTTCTCCTAGCCTGGGAAGCGAGAAAGCGCCGTTTGGCCGCGCCTAGTGCTCTCTCCGGCGGTACGCTTGCAGGCAGGCTTGGAACAGCGCTAGGCGCCGTTTCCGAGCTCCCCACAAGCAGAGAAGCTGTTTGCAGCACGGACAGTGCTTCTCCTAACCTGGGAAGCGAGAAAACGCCGTTTGGCCGCGCCTAGGGCAATCTCCGGCGGTTAGGCTCGCAGGCAGGCTTGGAACAGCGCTAGGCGCCGTTTCCGAGCTCCCCACAAGCAGAGAAGCTGTTTGCAGCACGGACAGTGCTTCTCCTAGCCTGGGAAGCGAGAAAGCGCCGTTTGGCCGCGCCTAGTGCTCTCTCCGGCGGTACGCTTGCAGGCAGGCTTGGAACAGCGCTAGGTGCCGTTTCCGAGCTCTCCACAAGCAGAGAAGCTGTTTGCAGCACGGACAGTGCTTCTCCTAGCCTGGGAAGCGAGAAAGCGCCGTTTGGCCGCGCCTAGTGCTCTCTCCGGCGGTACGCTTGCAGGCAGGCTTGGAACAGCGCTAGGCGCCGTTTCCGAGCTCCCCACAAGCAGAGAAGCTGTTTGCAGCACGGAAAACGCTTCTCCTAGCCTGGGAAGCGGGAAAACGCCGTTTGGCCGCGCCTAGTGCTCTCTCCGGCCGTTCGCTTGCAGGCAGGCTTGGAACAGCGCTAGGCGCCGTTTCCGAGCTCCCCACAAGCAGAGAAGCTGTTTGCAGCCCGGAAAACGCTTCTCCTAGCCTGGGAAGCGAGAAAACGCCGTTTGGCCGCGTCTAGTGCACTCTCCGGCGGTTCGCTTGCAGGCAGGCTTGGAACAGCGTCAAACGCTGTTTCCGAGCTCCCCACAAGCAGAGAAGCTGTTTGCAGCCCGGAAAACGCTTCTCCTAGCCTGGGAAGCGAGAAAACGCCGTTTGGCCGCGTCTAGTGCACTCTCCGGCGGTTCGCTTGCAGGCAGGCTTGGAACAGCGTCAAACGCCGTTTCCGAGCTCCCCACAAGCAGAGAAGCTGTTTGCAGCCAGGAAAGTGCTTCTCCTAGCCTGGGAAGCGAGAAAACGCCGTTTGGCCGCGTCTAGTGCTCTCTCCGGCGGTACGCTTCAGGCAGGCTTGGAACAGCGCTAGGCGCCGTTTCCGAGCTCTCCACAAGCAGAGAAGCTGTTTGCAGCACGGAAAGTGCTTCTCCTAGCCTGGGAAGCGAGAAAACGCCGTTTGGCCGCGCCTAGGGCTCTCTCCGGCGGTTAGGCTCGCAGGCAGGCTTGGAACAGCGCTAGGCGCCGTTTCCGAGCTCCCCACAAGCAGAGAAGCTGTTTGCAGCACGGACAGTGCTTCTCCTAGCCTGGGAAGCGAGAAAGCGCCGTTTGGCCACGCCTAGTGCTCTCTCCGGCGGTACGCTTGCAGGCAGGCTTGGAACAGCGCTAGGTGCCGTTTCCGAGCTCTCCACAAGCAGAGAAGCTGTTTGCAGCACGGAAAGTGCTTCTCCTAGCCTGGGAAGCGAGAAAACGCCGTTTGGCCGCGCCTAGTGCTCTCTCCGGCGGTACGCTTGCAGGAAGGCTTGGAAGAGCGCTAGGTGCCGTTTCCGAGCTCTCCACAAGCAGAGAAGCTGTTTGCAGCACGGACAGTGCTTCTCCTAGCCTGGGAAGCGAGAAAGCGCCGTTTGGCCGCGCCTAGTGCACTCTCCGGCGGTTCGCTTGCAGGCAGGCTTGGAACAGCGTCAAACGCTGTTTCCGAGCTCCCCACAAGCAGAGAAGCTGTTTGCAGCCCGGAAAACGCTTCTCCTAGCCTGGGAAGCGAGAAAACGCCGTTTGGCCGCGCCTAGTGCACTCTCCGCCGGTTCGCTTGCAGGCAGGCTTGGAACAGCGTCAAACGCTGTTTCCGAGCTCCCCACAAGCAGAGAAGCTGTTTGCAGCACGGAAAACGCTTCTCCTAGCCTGGGAAGCGAGAAAACGCCGTTTGGCCGCGTCTAGTGCACTCTCCGGCGGTTCGCTTGCAGGCAGGCTTGGAACAGCGTCAAACGCCGTTTCCGAGCTCCCCACAAGCAGAGAAGCTGTTTGCAGCACGGAAAGTGCTTCTCCTAGCCTGGGAAGCGAGAAAACGCCGTTTGGCCGCGCCTAGGGCTCTCTCCGGCGGTTAGGCACGCAGGCAGGCTTGGAACAGCGCTAGGCGCCGTTTCCGAGCTCTCCACAAGCAGAGAAGCTGTTTGCAGCACGGACAGTGCTTCTCCTAGCCTGGGAAGCGAGAAAGCGCCGTTTGGCCGCGCCTAGTGCACTCTCCGGCGGTTCGCTTGCAGGCAGGCTTGGAACAGCGTCAAACGCTGTTTCCGAGCTCCCCACAAGCAGAGAAGCTGTTTGCAGCCCGGAAAACGCTTCTCCTAGCCTGGGAAGCGAGGAAAACGCCGTTTGGCCGCGTCTAGTGCACTCTCCGGCGGTTCGCTTGCAGGAAGGCTTGGAACAGCGTCAAACGCCGTTTCCGAGCTCCCCACAAGCAGAGAAGCTGTTTGCAGCCCGGAAAACGCTTCTCCTAGCCTGAGAAGCGAGAAAACGCCGTTTGGCTGCGCCTAGTGCACTCTCCGGCGGTTCGCTTGCAGGCAGGCTTGGAACAGCGTCAAACGCCGTTTCCGAGCTCCCCGCAAGCAGAGAAGCTGTTTGCAGCCCGGAAAACGCTTCTCCTAGCCTGGGAAGCGAGAAAACGCCGTTTGGCCGCGTCTAGTGCTCTCTCCGGCGGTTCGCTTGCAGGCAGGCTTGGAACAGCGCTAGGCGCCGTTTCCGAGCTCCCCACAAGCAGAGAAGCTGTTTGCAGCGCGGTAAGTGCTTCTCCTAGCCTGGGAAGCGAGAAAAACGCCGTTTGGCCGCGCCTAGGGCTCTCTCCGGCGGTTAGGCTCGCAGGCAGGCTTGGAACAGCGCTAGGCGCCGTTTCCGAGCTCCCCACAAGCAGAGAAGCTGTTTGCAGCACGGACAGTGCTTCTCCTAGCCTGGGAAGCGAGAAAGCGCCGTTTGGCCACGCCTAGTGCTCTCTCCGGCGGTACGCTTGCAGGCAGGCTTGGAACAGCGCTAGGTGCCGTTTCCGAGCTGTCCACAAGCAGAGAAGCTGTTTGCAGCACGGAAAGTGCTTCTCCTAGCCTGGGAAGCGAGAAAACGCCGTTTGGCCGCGCCTAGTGCTCTCTCCGGCGGTACGCTTGCAGGCAGGCTTGGAAGAGCGCTAGGTGCCGTTTCCGAGCTCTCCACAAGCAGAGAAGCTGTTTGCAGCACGGACAGTGCTTCTCCTAGCCTGGGAAGCGAGAAAGCGCCGTTTGGCCGCGCCTAGTGCACTCTCCGGCGGTTCGCTTGCAGGCAGGCTTGGAACAGCGTCAAACGCCGTTTCCGAGCTCCCCACAAGCAGAGAAGCTGTTTGCAGCACGGAAAACGCTTCTCCTAGCCTGGGAAGCGAGAAAACGCCGTTTGGCCGCGCCTAGTGCTCTCTCCGGCGGTACGCTTGCAGGCAGGCTTGGAACAGCGCTAGGCGCTGTTTCCGAGCTCTCCAGAAGCAGAGAAGGTGTTTGCAGCACGGAAAGTGCTTCTCTTAGCCTGGGAAGCGAGAAAGAGCCTTTTAGCCTCGCCTAGTGCTCTCGGAGGCTGCACCCTGCAGACAGGCACGGAACAGCCGCTTGGCGTGGTTTCCGAGCTCTCCACAAGCAGAGAAGCTGTTTGCAGCACGGAAAGTGCTTCTCATAGCCTGAAAGCGAGAAAGCACTTTATGGCCGCGTCTAGTCCTTTCTCCGGCGGTACGCCGCAGGCTGACTACGAACAGCGGCTAAGTGCGGTGTTTCCGAGCTCTCCACAAGCAGAGAAGCTGTTTGCAGCACGGAAAGTGCTTCTCCTAGCCTGGGAAGCGAGAAAACGCCGTTTGGCCGCGCCTAGTGCTCTCTCCGGCGGTACGCTTGCAGGCAGGCTTGGAACAGCGCTAGGCGCCGTTTCCGAGCTCCCCACAAGCAGAGAAGCTGTTTGCAGCACGGACAGTGCTTCTCCTAACCTGGGAAGCGAGAAAACGCCGTTTGGCCGCGCCTAGGGCAATCTCCGGCGGTTAGGCTCGCAGGCAGGCTTGGAACAGCGCTAGGCGCCGTTTCCGAGCTCCCCACAAGCAGAGAAGCTGTTTGCAGCACGGACAGTGCTTCTCCTAGCCTGGGAAGCGAGAAAGCGCCGTTTGGCCGCGCCTAGTGCTCTCTCAAGCGGTACGCTTGCAGGCAGGCTTGGAACAGCGCTAGGCGCCGTTTCCGAGCTCCCCACAAGCAGAGAAGCTGTTTGCAGCACGGACAGTGCTTCTCCTAGCCTGGGAAGCGAGAAAACGCCGTTTGGCCGCGCCTAGGGCTCTCTCCGGCGGTTAGGCTCGCAGGCAGGCTTGGAACAGCGCTAGGCGCCGTTTCCGAGCTCCCCACAAGCAGAGAAGCTGTTTGCAGCACGGACAGTGCTTCTCCTAGCCTGGGAAGCGAGAAAACGCCGTTTGGCCGCGCCTAGTGCTCTCTCCGGCGGTACGCTTGCAGGCAGGCTTGGAACAGCGCTAGGTGCCGTTTCCGAGCTGTCCACAAGCAGAGAAGCTGTTTGCAGCACGGAAAGTGCTTCTCCTAGCCTGGGAAGCGAGAAAACGCCGTTTGGCCGCGCCTAGTGCTCTCTCCGGCGGTATGCTTGCAGGCAGGCTTGGAACAGCGCTAGGTGCCGTTTCCGAGCTCTCCACAAGCAGAGAAGCTGTTTGCAGCACGGACAGTGCTTCTCCTAGCCTGGGAAGCGAGAAAGCGCCGTTTGGCCGCGCCTAGTGCACTCTCCGGCGGTTCGCTTGCAGGCAGGCTTGGAACAGCGTCAAACGCTGTTTCCGAGCTCCCCACAAGCAGAGAAGCTGTTTGCAGCACGGAAAACGCTTCTCCTAGCCTGGGAAGCGAGAAAACGCCGTTTGGCCGCGTCTAGTGCACTCTCCGGCGGTTCGCTTGCAGGCAGGCTTGGAACAGCGTCAAACGCCGTTTCCGAGCTCCCCACAAGCAGAGAAGCTGTTTGCAGCCCGGAAAACGCTTCTCCTAGCCTGAGAAGCGAGGAAAACGCCGTTTGGCCGCGTCTAGTGCACTCTCCGGCGGTTCGCTTGCAGGCAGGCTTGGAACAGCGTCAAACGCCGTTTCCGAGCTCCCCGCAAGCAGAGAAGCTGTTTGCAGCCCGGAAAACGCTTCTCCTAGCCTGGGAAGCGAGGAAAACGCCGTTTGGCCGCGTCTAGTGCACTCTCCGGCGGTTCGCTTGCAGGCAGGCTTGGAACAGCGTCAAACGCTGTTTCCGAGCTCCCCACAAGCAGAGAAGCTGTTTGCAGCCCGGAAAACGCTTCTCCTTGCCTGGGAAGCGAGAAAACGCCGTTTGGCCGCGTCTAGTGCACTCTCCGGCGGTTCGCTTGCAGGCAGGCTTGGAACAGCGTCAAACGCCGTTTCCGAGCTCCCCACAAGCAGAGAAGCTGTTTGCAGCACGGAAAACGCTTCTCCTAGCCTGGGAAGCGAGAAAACGCCGTTTGGCCGCGTCTAGTGCACTCTCCGGCGGTTCGCTTGCAGGCAGGCTTGGAACAGCGTCAAACGCTGTTTCCGAGCTCCCCACAAGCAGAGAAGCTGTTTGCAGCCCGGAAAACGCTTCTCCTAGCCTGGGAAGCGAGAAAACGCCGTTTGGCCGCGCCTAGGGCTCTCTCCGGCGGTACGCTTGCAGGCAGGCTTGGAACAGCGCTAGGTGCCGTTTCCGAGCTCTCCACAAGCAGAGAAGCTGTTTGCAGCACGGACAGTGCTTCTCCTAGCCTGGGAAGCGAGAAAGCGCCGTTTGGCCGCGCCTAGTGCACTCTCCGCCGGTTCGCTTGCAGGCAGGCTTGGAACAGCGTCAAACGCTGTTTCCGAGCTCCCCACAAGCAGAGAAGCTGTTTGCAGCCCGGAAAACGCTTCTCCTAGCCTGGGAAGCGAGAAAACGCCGTTTGGCCGCGTCTAGTGCACTCTCCGGCGGTTCGCTTGCAGGCAGGCTTGGAACAGCGTCAAACGCTGTTTCCGAGCTCCCCACAAGCAGAGAAGCTGTTTGCAGCCCGGAAAACGCTTCTCCTAGCCTGGGAAGCGAGAAAACGCCGTTTGGCCGCGCCTAGTGCTCTCTCCGGCGGTACGCTTGCAGGCAGGCTTGGAACAGCGCTAGGTGCCGTTTCCGAGATCTCCACAAGCAGAGAAGCTGTTTGCAGCACGGAAAGTGCTTCTCCTAGCCTGGGAAGCGAGAAAAAGCCGTTTGGCCGCGCCTAGTGCTCTCTCCGGCGGTTCGCTTGCAGGCAGGCTTGGAACAGCGCTAGGTGCCGTTTCCGAGCTCTCCACAAGCAGAGAAGCTGTTTGCAGCACGGACAGTGCTTCTCCTAGCCTGGGAAGCGAGAAAGCGCCGTTTGGCCGCGCCTAGTGCACTCTCCGGCGGTTCGCTTGCAGGCAGGCTTGGAACAGCGTCAAACGCTGTTTCCGAGCTCCCCACAAGCAGAGAAGCTGTTTGCAGCACGGAAAACGCTTCTCCTAGCCTGGGAAGCGAGAAAACGCCGTTTGGCCGCGTCTAGTGCACTCTCCGCCGGTTCGCTTGCAGGCAGGCTTGGAACAGCGTCAAACGCTGTTTCCGAGCTCCCCACAAGCAGAGAAGCTGTTTGCAGCCCGGAAAACGCTTCTCCTACCCTGGGAAGCGAGGAAAACGCCGTTTGGCCGCGTCTAGTGCACTCTCCGCCGGTTCGCTTGCAGGCAGGCTTGGAACAGCGTCAAACGCTGTTTCCGAGCTCCCCACAAGCAGAGAAGCTGTTTGCAGCACGGAAAACGCTTCTCCTAGCCTGGGAAGCGAGAAAACGCCGTTTGGCCGCGTCTAGTGCACTCTCCGCCGGTTCGCTTGCAGGCAGGCTTGGAACAGCGTCAAACGCTGTTTCCGAGCTCCCCACAAGCAGACAAGCTGTTTGCAGCACGGAAAACGCTTCTCCTAGCCTGGGAAGCGAGAAAACGCCGTTTGGCCGCGTCTAGCGCACTCTCCGGCGGTTCGCTTGCAGGCAGGCTTGGAACAGCGTCAAACGCTGTTTCCGAGCTCCCCACAAGCAGAGAAGCTGTTTGCAGCCCGGAAAACGCTTCTCCTTGCCTGGGAAGCGAGAAAACGCCGTTTGGCCGCGTCAAGTGCACTCTCCGGCGGTTCGCTTGCAGGCAGGCTTGGAACAGCGTCAAACGCCGTTTCCGAGCTCCCCACAAGCAGAGAAGCTGTTTGCAGCCCGGAAAACGCTTCTCCTAGCCTGGGAAGCGAGAAAACGCCGTTTGGCCGCGTCTAGTGCACTCTCCGGCGGTTCGCTTGCAGGCAGGCTTGGAACAGCGTCAAACGCTGTTTCCGAGCTCCCCACAAGCAGAGAAGCTGTTTGCAGCCCGGAAAACGCTTCTCCTAGCCTGGGAAGCGAGAAAACGCCGTTTGGCCGCGCCTAGGGCTCTCTCCGGCGGTACGCCTGCAGGCAGGCTTGGAACGGCGCTAGGTGCCGTTTCCGAGCTCTCCACAAGCAGAGAAGCTCTTTGCAGCACGGAAAGTGCTTCTCCTAGCCTGGGAAGCGAGAAAACGCCGTTTGGCCGCGCCTAGTGCTCTCTCCGGCGGTACGCTTGCAGGCAGTCTTGGAACAGCGCTAGGTGCCGTTTCCGAGCTCTCCACAAGCAGAGAAGCTCTTTGCAGCACGGAAAGTGCTTCTCCTAGCCTGGGAAGCGAGAAAACGCCGTTTGGCCGCGCCTAGTGCTCTCTCCGGCGGTACGCTTGCAGGCAGGCTTGGAAGAGCGCTAGGTGCCGTTTCCGAGCTCTCCACAAGCAGAGAAGCTGTTTGCAGCACGGACAGTGCTTCTCCTAGCCTGGGAAGCGAGAAAGCGCCGTTTGGCCGCGCCTAGTGCACTCTCCGGCGGTTCGCTTGCAGGCAGGCTTGGAACAGCGTCAAACGCTGTTTCCGAGCTCCCCACAAGCAGAGAAGCTGTTTGCAGCCCGGAAAACGCTTCTCCTAGCCTGGGAAGCGAGAAAACGCCGTTTGGCCGCGTCTAGTGCACTCTCCGCCGGTTCGCTTGCAGGCAGGCTTGGAACAGCGTCAAACGCCGTTTCCGAGCTCCCCACAAGCAGAGAAGCTGTTTGCAGCACGGAAAACGCTTCTCCTAGCCTGGGAAGCGAGAAAACGCCGTTTGGCCGCGTCTAGTGCACTCTCCGCCGGTTCGCTTGCAGGCAGGCTTGGAACAGCATCAAACGCCGTTTCCGAGCTCCCCACAAGCAGAGAAGCTGTTTGAAGCACGGAAAACGCTTCTCCTAGCCTGGGAAGCGAGAAAACGCCGTTTGGCCGCGCCTAGGGCTCTCTCCGGCGGTTAGGCTCGCAGGCAGGCTTGGAACAGCGCTAGGCGCCGTTTCCGAGCTCCCCACAAGCAGAGAAGCTGTTTGCAGCACGGACAGTGCTTCTCCTAGCCTGGGAAGCGAGAAAACGCCGTTTGGCCGCGCCTAGTGCTCTCTCCGGCGCTACTCTTGCAGGCAGGCTTGGAACAGCGCTAGGTGCCGTTTCCGAGCTCTCCACAAGCAGAGAAGCTGTTTGCAGCACGGAAAGTGCTTCTCCTAGCCTGGGAAGCGAGAAAACGCCGTTTGGCCGCGCCTAGTGCTCTCTCCGGCGGTATGCTTGCAGGCAGGCTTGGAACAGCGCTAGGTGCCGTTTCCGAGCTCTCCACAAGCAGAGAAGCTGTTTGCAGCACGGACAGTGCTGCTCCTAGCCTGGGAAGCGAGAAAGCGCCGTTTGGCCGCGTCTAGTGCACTCTCCGCCGGTTCGCTTGCAGGCAGGCTTGGAACAGCGTCAAACGCTGTTTCCGAGCTCCCCACAAGCAGAGAAGCTGTTTGCAGCCCGGAAAACGCTTCTCCTAGCCTGGGAAGCGAGAAAACGCCGTTTGGCCGCGTCTAGTGCACTCTCCGGCGGTTCGCTTGCAGGCAGGCTTGGAACAGCGTCAAACGCCGTTTCCGAGCTCCCCACAAGCAGAGAAGCTGTTTGCAGCCCGGAAAACGCTTCTCCTAGCCTGGGAAGCGAGAAAACGCCGTTTGACCGCGTCTAGTGCACTCTCCGCCGGTTCGCTTGCAGGCAGGCTTGGAACAGCGTCAAACGCCGTTTCCGAGCTCCCCACAAGCAGAGAAGCTGTTTGCAGCACGGAAAACGCTTCTCCTAGCCTGGGAAGCGAGAAAACGCCGTTTGGCCGCGTCTAGCGCACTCTCCGCCGGTTCGCTTGCAGGCAGGCTTGGAACAGCGTCAAACGCTGTTTCCGAGCTCCCCACAAGCAGAGAAGCTGTTTGCAGCACGGAAAACGCTGCGCCTAGCCTGGGAAGCGAGAAAACGCCGTTTGGCCGCGTCTAGCGCACTCTCCGGCGGTTCGCTTGCAGGCAGGCTTGGAACAGCGTCAAACGCTGTTTCCGAGCTCCCCACAAGCAGAGAAGCTGTTTGCAGCACGCAAAACGCTTCTCCTAGCCTGGGAAGCGAGAAAACGCCGTTTGGCCGCGTCTAGCGCACTCTCCGCCGGTTCGCTTGCAGGCAGGCTTGGAACATCGTCAAACGCTGTTTCCGAGCTCCCCACAAGCAGAGAAGCTGTTTGCAGCAGGGAAAACGCTTCTCCTAGCCTGGGAAGCGAGAAAACGCCGTTTGGCCGCGTCTAGCGCACTCTCCCGCGGTTCGCTTGCAGGCAGGCTTGGAACAGCGTCAAACGCTGTTTCCGAGCTCCCCACAAGCAGAGAAGCTGTTTGCAGCCCGGAAAACGCTTCTCCTAGCCTGGGAAGCGAGAAAACGCCGTTTGGCCCCGTCTAGCGCACTCTCCGCCGGTTCGCTTGCAGGCAGGCTTGGAACAGCGTCAAACGCTGTTTCCGAGCTCTCCACAAGCAGACAAGCTGTTTGCAGCACGGAAAACGCTTCTCCTAGCCTGGGAAGCGAGAAAACGCCGTTTGGCCGCGTCTAGCGCACTCTCCGCCGGTTCGCTTGCAGGCAGGCTTGGAACAGCGTCAAACGCTGTTTCCGAGCTCCCCACAAGCAGAGAAGCTGTTTGCAGCACGGAAAACGCTTCTCCTAGCCTGGGAAGCGAGAAAACGCCGTTTGGCCGCGTCTAGTGCACTCTCCGGCGGTTCGCTTGCAGGCAGGCTTGGAACAGCGTCAAACGCTGTTTCCGAGCTCCCCACAAGCAGAGAAGCTGTTTGCAGCACGGAAAACGCTTCTCCTAGCCTGGGAAGCGAGAAAACGCCGTTTGGCCGCGTCTAGTGCACTCTCCGGCGGTTCGCTTGCAGGCAGGCTTGGAACAGCGTCAAACGCTGTTTCCGAGCTCCCCACAAGCAGACAAGCTGTTTGCAGCAGGGAAAACGCTTCTCCTAGCCTGGGAAGCGAGAAAACGCCGTTTGGCCGCGTCTAGTGCACTCTCCGCCGGTTCGCTTGCAGGCAGGCTTGGAACAGCGTCAAACGCTGTTTCCGAGCTCCCCACAAGCAGAGAAGCTGTTTGCAGCACGGAAAACGCTGCGCCTAGCCTGGGAAGCGAGAAAACGCCGTTTGGCCGCGTCTAGCGAACTCTCCGGCGGTTCGCTTGCAGGCAGGCTTGGAACAGCGTCAAACGCTGTTTCCGAGCTCCCCACAAGCAGAGAATTTGTTTGCAGCACGCAAAACGCTTCTCCTAGCCTGGGAAGCGAGAAAACGCCGTTTGGCCGCGTCTAGCGCACTCTCCGCCGGTTCGCTTGCACGCAGGCTTGGAACAGCGTCAAACGCTGTTTCCGAGCTCCCCACAAGCAGAGAAGCTGTTTACAGCAGGGAAAACGCTTCTCCTAGCCTGGGAAGCGAGAAAACGCCGTTTGGCCGCGTCTAGCGCACTCTCCGGCGGTTCGCTTGCAGGCAGGCTTGGAACAGCGTCAAACGCTGTTTCCGAGCTCCCCACAAGCAGAGAAGCTGTTTGCAGCACGGAAAACGCTGCGCCTAGCCTGGGAAGCGAGAAAACGCCGTTTGGCCGCGTCTAGCGCACTCTCCGCCGGTTCGCTTGCAGGCAGGCTTGGAACAGCGTCAAACGCTGTTTCCGAGCTCCCCACAAGCAGAGAAGCTGTTTGCAGCACGGAGAACGCTTCTCCTAGCCTGGGAAGCGAGAAAACGCCGTTTGGCCGCGTCTAGTGCACTCTCCGGCGGTTCGCTTGCAGGCAGGCTTGGAACAGCGTCAAACGCTGTTTCCGAGCTCCCCACAAGCAGAGAAGCTGTTTGCAGCACGGAAAACGCTTCTCCTAGCCTGGGAAGCGAGAAAACGCCGTTTGGCCGCGTCTAGTGCACTCTCCGCCGGTTCGCTGGCAGGCAGGCTTGGAACAGCGTCAAACGCTGTTTCCGAGCTCCCCACAAGCAGAGAAGCTGTTTGCAGCACGGAAAACGCTTCTCCTAGCCTGGGAAGCGAGAAAACGCCGTTTGGCCGCGTCTAGTGCACTCTCCGCCGGTTCGCTTGCAGGCAGGCTTGGAACAGCGTCAAACGCTGTTTCCGAGCTCCCCACAAGCAGAGAAGCTGTTTGCAGCACGGAAAACGCTTCTCCTAGCCTGGGAAGCGAGAAAACGCCGTTTGGCCGCGTCTAGCGCACTCTCCGCCGGTTCGCTTGCAGGCAGGCTTGGAACAGCGTCAAACGCTGTTTCCGAGCTCCCCACAAGCAGAGAAGCTGTTTGCAGCAGGGAAAACGCTTCTCCTAGCCTGGGAAGCGAGAAAACGCCGTTTGGCCGCGTCTAGTGCACTCTCCGGCGGTTCGCTTGCAGGCAGGCTTGGAACAGCGTCAAACGCCGTTTCCGAGCTCCCCACAAGCAGAGAAGCTGTTTGCAGCACGGAAAACGCTTCTCCTAGCCTGGGAAGCGAGAAAACGCCGTTTGGCCGCGCCTAGGGCTCTCTCCGGCGGTTAGGCTCGCAGGCAGGCTTGGAACAGCGCTAGGCGCCGTTTCCGAGCTCCCCACAAGCAGAGAAGCTGTTTGCAGCACGGACAGTGCTTCTCCTAGCCTGGGAAGCGAGAAAACGCCGTTTGGCCGCGCCTAGTGCTCTCTCCGGCGCTACTCTTGCAGGCAGGCTTGGAACAGCGCTAGGTGCCGTTTCCGAGCTCTCCACAAGCAGAGAAGCTGTTTGCAGCACGGAAAGTGCTTCTCCTAGCCTGGGAAGCGAGAAAACGCCGTTTGGCCGCGCCTAGTGCTCTCTCCGGCGGTATGCTTGCAGGCAGGCTTGGAACAGCGCTAGGTGCCGTTTCCGAGCTCTCCACAAGCAGAGAAGCTGTTTGCAGCACGGACAGTTCTTCTCCTAGCCTGGGAAGCGAGAAAGCGCCGTTTGGCCGCGTCTAGTGCACTCTCCGGCGGTTCGCTTGCAGGCAGGCTTGGAACAGCGTCAAACGCTGTTTCCGAGCTCCCCACAAGCAGAGAAGCTGTTTGCAGCCCGGAAAACGCTTCTCCTAGCCTGGGAAGCGAGAAAACGCCGTTTGGCCGCGTCTAGTGCACTCTCCGGCGGTTCGCTTGCAGGCAGGCTTGGAACAGCGTCAAACGCCGTTTCCGAGCTCCCCACAAGCAGAGAAGCTGTTTGCAGCCCGGAAAACGCTTCTCCTAGCCTGGGAAGCGAGAAAACGCCGTTTGGCCGCGTCTAGTGCACTCTCCGGCGGTTCGCTTGCAGGCAGGCTTGGAACAGCGTCAAACGCCGTTTCCGAGCTCCCCACAAGCAGAGAAGCTGTTTGCAGCACGGAAAACGCTTCTCCTAGCCTGGGAAGCGAGAAAACGCCGTTTGGCCGCGTCTAGTGCACTCTCCGGCGGTTCGCTTGCAGGCAGGCTTGGAACAGCGTCAAACGCCGTTTCCGAGCTCCCCACAAGCAGAGAAGCTGTTTGCAGCCCGGAAAACGCTTCTCCTAGCCTGGGAAGCGAGAAAACGCCGTTTGGCCGCGTCTAGTGCACTCTCCGGCGGTTCGCTTGCAGGCAGGCTTGGAACAGCGTCAAACGCCGTTTCCGAGCTCCCCACAAGCAGAGAAGCTGTTTGCAGCACGGAAAACGCTTCTCCTAGCCTGGGAAGCGAGAAAACGCCGTTTGGCCGCGTCTAGTGCACTCTCCGGCGGTTCGCTTGCAGGCAGGCTTGGAACAGCGTCAAACGCCGTTTCCGAGCTCCCCACAAGCAGAGAAGCTGTTTGCAGCCCGGAAAACGCTTCTCCTAGCCTGGGAAGCGAGAAAACGCCGTTTGGCCGCGTCTAGTGCACTCTCCGGCGGTTCGCTTGCAGGCAGGCTTGGAACAGCGTCAAACGCCGTTTCCGAGCTCCCCACAAGCAGAGAAGCTGTTTGCAGCCCGGAAAACGCTTCTCCTAGCCTGGGAAGCGAGAAAACGCCGTTTGGCCGCGTCTAGTGCACTCTCCGGCGGTTCGCTTGCAGGCAGGCTTGGAACAGCGTCAAACGCCGTTTCCGAGCTCCCCACAAGCAGAGAAGCTGTTTGCAGCACGGAAAACGCTTCTCCTAGCCTGGGAAGCGAGAAAACGCCGTTTGGCCGCGTCTAGTGCACTCTCCGGCGGTTCGCTTGCAGGCAGGCTTGGAACAGCGTCAAACGCTGTTTCCGAGCTCCCCACAAGCAGAGAAGCTGTTTGCAGCACGGAAAACGCTTCTCCTAGCCTGGGAAGCGAGAAAACGCTGTTTGGCCGCGCCTAGGGCTCTCTCCGGCGGTACGCTTGCAGGCAGGCTTGGAACAGCGCTAGGTGCCGTTTCCGAGCTCTCCACAAGCAGAGAAGCTGTTTGCAGCACGGACAGTGCTTCTCCTAACCTGGGAAGCGAGAAAACGCCGTTTGGCCGCGCCTAGTGCTCTCTCCGGCGGTACGCTTGCAGGCAGGCTTGGAACAGCGCTAGGTGCCGTTTCCGAGCTCTCCACAAGCAGAGAAGCTCTTTGCAGCACGGAAAGTGCTTCTCCTAGCCTGGGAAGCGAGAAAACGCCGTTTGGCCGCGCCTAGTGCTCTCTCCGGCGGTACGCTTGCAGGCAGGCTTGGAAGAGCGCTAGGTGCCGTTTCCGAGCTCTCCACAAGCAGAGAAGCTGTTTGCAGCACGGACAGTGCTTCTCCTAGCCTGGGAAGCGAGAAAGCGCCGTTTGGCCGCGCCTAGTGCACTCTCCGGCGGTTCGCTTGCAGGCAGGCTTGGAACAGCGTCAAACGCTGTTTCCGAGCTCCCCACAAGCAGAGAAGCTGTTTGCAGCCCGGAAAACGCTTCTCCTAGCCTGGGAAGCGAGAAAACGCCGTTTGGCCGCGTCTAGTGCACTCTCCGCCGGTTCGCTTGCAGGCAGGCTTGGAACAGCGTCAAACGCCGTTTCCGAGCTCCCCACAAGCAGAGAAGCTGTTTGCAGCACGGAAAACGCTTCTCCTAGCCTGGGAAGCGAGAAAACGCCGTTTGGCCGCGTCTAGTGCACTCTCCGCCGGTTCGCTTGCAGGCAGGCTTGGAACAGCATCAAACGCCGTTTCCGAGCTCCCCACAAGCAGAGAAGCTGTTTGAAGCACGGAAAACGCTTCTCCTAGCCTGGGAAGCGAGAAAACGCCGTTTGGCCGCGCCTAGGGCTCTCTCCGGCGGTTAGGCTCGCAGGCAGGCTTGGAACAGCGCTAGGCGCCGTTTCCGAGCTCCCCACAAGCAGAGAAGCTGTTTGCAGCACGGACAGTGCTTCTCCTAGCCTGGGAAGCGAGAAAACGCCGTTTGGCCGCGCCTAGTGCTCTCTCCGGCGCTACTCTTGCAGGCAGGCTTGGAACAGCGCTAGGTGCCGTTTCCGAGCTCTCCACAAGCAGAGAAGCTGTTTGCAGCACGGAAAGTGCTTCTCCTAGCCTGGGAAGCGAGAAAACGCCGTTTGGCCGCGCCTAGTGCTCTCTCCGGCGGTATGCTTGCAGGCAGGCTTGGAACAGCGCTAGGTGCCGTTTCCGAGCTCTCCACAAGCAGAGAAGCTGTTTGCAGCACGGACAGTGCTGCTCCTAGCCTGGGAAGCGAGAAAGCGCCGTTTGGCCGCGTCTAGTGCACTCTCCGCCGGTTCGCTTGCAGGCAGGCTTGGAACAGCGTCAAACGCTGTTTCCGAGCTCCCCACAAGCAGAGAAGCTGTTTGCAGCCCGGAAAACGCTTCTCCTAGCCTGGGAAGCGAGAAAACGCCGTTTGGCCGCGTCTAGTGCACTCTCCGGCGGTTCGCTTGCAGGCAGGCTTGGAACAGCGTCAAACGCCGTTTCCGAGCTCCCCACAAGCAGAGAAGCTGTTTGCAGCCCGGAAAACGCTTCTCCTAGCCTGGGAAGCGAGAAAACGCCGTTTGGCCGCGTCTAGTGCACTCTCCGGCGGTTCGCTTGCAGGCAGGCTTGGAACAGCGTCAAACGCCGTTTCCGAGCTCCCCACAAGCAGAGAAGCTGTTTGCAGCACGGAAAACGCTTCTCCTAGCCTGGGAAGCGAGAAAACGCCGTTTGGCCGCGTCTAGTGCACTCTCCGCCGGTTCGCTTGCAGGCAGGCTTGGAACAGCGTCAAACGCTGTTTCCGAGCTCCCCACAAGCAGAGAAGCTGTTTGCAGCACGGAAAACGCTGCGCCTAGCCTGGGAAGCGAGAAAACGCCGTTTGGCCGCGTCTAGCGCACTCTCCGGCGGTTCGCTTGCAGGCAGGCTTGGAACAGCGTCAAACGCTGTTTCCGAGCTCCCCACAAGCAGAGAAGCTGTTTGCAGCACGCAAAACGCTTCTCCTAGCCTGGGAAGCGAGAAAACGCCGTTTGGCCGCGTCTAGCGCACTCTCCGCCGGTTCGCTTGCAGGCAGGCTTGGAACATCGTCAAACGCTGTTTCCGAGCTCCCCACAAGCAGAGAAGCTGTTTGCAGCAGGGAAAACGCTTCTCCTAGCCTGGGAAGCGAGAAAACGCCGTTTGGCCGCGTCTAGCGCACTCTCCCGCGGTTCGCTTGCAGGCAGGCTTGGAACAGCGTCAAACGCTGTTTCCGAGCTCCCCACAAGCAGAGAAGCTGTTTGCAGCCCGGAAAACGCTTCTCCTAGCCTGGGAAGCGAGAAAACGCCGTTTGGCCCCGTCTAGCGCACTCTCCGCCGGTTCGCTTGCAGGCAGGCTTGGAACAGCGTCAAACGCTGTTTCCGAGCTCTCCACAAGCAGACAAGCTGTTTGCAGCACGGAAAACGCTTCTCCTAGCCTGGGAAGCGAGAAAACGCCGTTTGGCCGCGTCTAGCGCACTCTCCGCCGGTTCGCTTGCAGGCAGGCTTGGAACAGCGTCAAACGCTGTTTCCGAGCTCCCCACAAGCAGAGAAGCTGTTTGCAGCACGGAAAACGCTTCTCCTAGCCTGGGAAGCGAGAAAACGCCGTTTGGCCGCGTCTAGTGCACTCTCCGGCGGTTCGCTTGCAGGCAGGCTTGGAACAGCGTCAAACGCTGTTTCCGAGCTCCCCACAAGCAGAGAAGCTGTTTGCAGCACGGAAAACGCTTCTCCTAGCCTGGGAAGCGAGAAAACGCCGTTTGGCCGCGTCTAGTGCACTCTCCGGCGGTTCGCTTGCAGGCAGGCTTGGAACAGCGTCAAACGCTGTTTCCGAGCTCCCCACAAGCAGACAAGCTGTTTGCAGCAGGGAAAACGCTTCTCCTAGCCTGGGAAGCGAGAAAACGCCGTTTGGCCGCGTCTAGTGCACTCTCCGCCGGTTCGCTTGCAGGCAGGCTTGGAACAGCGTCAAACGCTGTTTCCGAGCTCCCCACAAGCAGAGAAGCTGTTTGCAGCACGGAAAACGCTGCGCCTAGCCTGGGAAGCGAGAAAACGCCGTTTGGCCGCGTCTAGCGAACTCTCCGGCGGTTCGCTTGCAGGCAGGCTTGGAACAGCGTCAAACGCTGTTTCCGAGCTCCCCACAAGCAGAGAATTTGTTTGCAGCACGCAAAACGCTTCTCCTAGCCTGGGAAGCGAGAAAACGCCGTTTGGCCGCGTCTAGCGCACTCTCCGCCGGTTCGCTTGCACGCAGGCTTGGAACAGCGTCAAACGCTGTTTCCGAGCTCCCCACAAGCAGAGAAGCTGTTTACAGCAGGGAAAACGCTTCTCCTAGCCTGGGAAGCGAGAAAACGCCGTTTGGCCGCGTCTAGCGCACTCTCCGGCGGTTCGCTTGCAGGCAGGCTTGGAACAGCGTCAAACGCTGTTTCCGAGCTCCCCACAAGCAGAGAAGCTGTTTGCAGCACGGAAAACGCTGCGCCTAGCCTGGGAAGCGAGAAAACGCCGTTTGGCCGCGTCTAGCGCACTCTCCGCCGGTTCGCTTGCAGGCAGGCTTGGAACAGCGTCAAACGCTGTTTCCGAGCTCCCCACAAGCAGAGAAGCTGTTTGCAGCACGGAGAACGCTTCTCCTAGCCTGGGAAGCGAGAAAACGCCGTTTGGCCGCGTCTAGTGCACTCTCCGGCGGTTCGCTTGCAGGCAGGCTTGGAACAGCGTCAAACGCTGTTTCCGAGCTCCCCACAAGCAGAGAAGCTGTTTGCAGCACGGAAAACGCTTCTCCTAGCCTGGGAAGCGAGAAAACGCCGTTTGGCCGCGTCTAGTGCACTCTCCGCCGGTTCGCTGGCAGGCAGGCTTGGAACAGCGTCAAACGCTGTTTCCGAGCTCCCCACAAGCAGAGAAGCTGTTTGCAGCACGGAAAACGCTTCTCCTAGCCTGGGAAGCGAGAAAACGCCGTTTGGCCGCGTCTAGTGCACTCTCCGCCGGTTCGCTTGCAGGCAGGCTTGGAACAGCGTCAAACGCTGTTTCCGAGCTCCCCACAAGCAGAGAAGCTGTTTGCAGCACGGAAAACGCTTCTCCTAGCCTGGGAAGCGAGAAAACGCCGTTTGGCCGCGTCTAGCGCACTCTCCGCCGGTTCGCTTGCAGGCAGGCTTGGAACAGCGTCAAACGCTGTTTCCGAGCTCCCCACAAGCAGAGAAGCTGTTTGCAGCAGGGAAAACGCTTCTCCTAGCCTGGGAAGCGAGAAAACGCCGTTTGGCCGCGTCTAGTGCACTCTCCGGCGGTTCGCTTGCAGGCAGGCTTGGAACAGCGTCAAACGCCGTTTCCGAGCTCCCCACAAGCAGAGAAGCTGTTTGCAGCACGGAAAACGCTTCTCCTAGCCTGGGAAGCGAGAAAACGCCGTTTGGCCGCGCCTAGGGCTCTCTCCGGCGGTTAGGCTCGCAGGCAGGCTTGGAACAGCGCTAGGCGCCGTTTCCGAGCTCCCCACAAGCAGAGAAGCTGTTTGCAGCACGGACAGTGCTTCTCCTAGCCTGGGAAGCGAGAAAACGCCGTTTGGCCGCGCCTAGTGCTCTCTCCGGCGCTACTCTTGCAGGCAGGCTTGGAACAGCGCTAGGTGCCGTTTCCGAGCTCTCCACAAGCAGAGAAGCTGTTTGCAGCACGGAAAGTGCTTCTCCTAGCCTGGGAAGCGAGAAAACGCCGTTTGGCCGCGCCTAGTGCTCTCTCCGGCGGTATGCTTGCAGGCAGGCTTGGAACAGCGCTAGGTGCCGTTTCCGAGCTCTCCACAAGCAGAGAAGCTGTTTGCAGCACGGACAGTTCTTCTCCTAGCCTGGGAAGCGAGAAAGCGCCGTTTGGCCGCGTCTAGTGCACTCTCCGGCGGTTCGCTTGCAGGCAGGCTTGGAACAGCGTCAAACGCTGTTTCCGAGCTCCCCACAAGCAGAGAAGCTGTTTGCAGCCCGGAAAACGCTTCTCCTAGCCTGGGAAGCGAGAAAACGCCGTTTGGCCGCGTCTAGTGCACTCTCCGGCGGTTCGCTTGCAGGCAGGCTTGGAACAGCGTCAAACGCCGTTTCCGAGCTCCCCACAAGCAGAGAAGCTGTTTGCAGCCCGGAAAACGCTTCTCCTAGCCTGGGAAGCGAGAAAACGCCGTTTGGCCGCGTCTAGTGCACTCTCCGGCGGTTCGCTTGCAGGCAGGCTTGGAACAGCGTCAAACGCCGTTTCCGAGCTCCCCACAAGCAGAGAAGCTGTTTGCAGCACGGAAAACGCTTCTCCTAGCCTGGGAAGCGAGAAAACGCCGTTTGGCCGCGTCTAGTGCACTCTCCGGCGGTTCGCTTGCAGGCAGGCTTGGAACAGCGTCAAACGCCGTTTCCGAGCTCCCCACAAGCAGAGAAGCTGTTTGCAGCCCGGAAAACGCTTCTCCTAGCCTGGGAAGCGAGAAAACGCCGTTTGGCCGCGTCTAGTGCACTCTCCGGCGGTTCGCTTGCAGGCAGGCTTGGAACAGCGTCAAACGCCGTTTCCGAGCTCCCCACAAGCAGAGAAGCTGTTTGCAGCACGGAAAACGCTTCTCCTAGCCTGGGAAGCGAGAAAACGCCGTTTGGCCGCGTCTAGTGCACTCTCCGGCGGTTCGCTTGCAGGCAGGCTTGGAACAGCGTCAAACGCCGTTTCCGAGCTCCCCACAAGCAGAGAAGCTGTTTGCAGCCCGGAAAACGCTTCTCCTAGCCTGGGAAGCGAGAAAACGCCGTTTGGCCGCGTCTAGTGCACTCTCCGGCGGTTCGCTTGCAGGCAGGCTTGGAACAGCGTCAAACGCCGTTTCCGAGCTCCCCACAAGCAGAGAAGCTGTTTGCAGCCCGGAAAACGCTTCTCCTAGCCTGGGAAGCGAGAAAACGCCGTTTGGCCGCGTCTAGTGCACTCTCCGGCGGTTCGCTTGCAGGCAGGCTTGGAACAGCGTCAAACGCCGTTTCCGAGCTCCCCACAAGCAGAGAAGCTGTTTGCAGCACGGAAAACGCTTCTCCTAGCCTGGGAAGCGAGAAAACGCCGTTTGGCCGCGTCTAGTGCACTCTCCGGCGGTTCGCTTGCAGGCAGGCTTGGAACAGCGTCAAACGCTGTTTCCGAGCTCCCCACAAGCAGAGAAGCTGTTTGCAGCACGGAAAACGCTTCTCCTAGCCTGGGAAGCGAGAAAACGCTGTTTGGCCGCGCCTAGGGCTCTCTCCGGCGGTACGCTTGCAGGCAGGCTTGGAACAGCGCTAGGTGCCGTTTCCGAGCTCTCCACAAGCAGAGAAGCTGTTTGCAGCACGGACAGTGCTTCTCCTAACCTGGGAAGCGAGAAAACGCCGTTTGGCCGCGCCTAGTGCTCTCTCCGGCGGTACGCTTGCAGGCAGGCTTGGAACAGCGCTAGGTGCCGTTTCCGAGCTCTCCACAAGCAGAGAAGCTCTTTGCAGCACGGAAAGTGCTTCTCCTAGCCTGGGAAGCGAGAAAACGCCGTTTGGCCGCGCCTAGTGCTCTCTCCGGCGGTACGCTTGCAGGCAGGCTTGGAAGAGCGCTAGGCGCCGTTTCCGAGCTCTCCACAAGCAGAGAAGCTGTTTGCTGCACGGACAGTGCTTCTCCTAGCCTGGGAAGCGAGAAAGCGCCGTTTGGCCGCGCCTAGTGCACTCTCCGGCGGTTCGCTTGCAGGCAGGCTTGGAACAGCGTCAAACGCTGTTTCCGAGCTCCCCACAAGCAGAAAAGCTGTTTGCAGCCCGGAAAACGCTTCTCCTAGCCTGGGAAGCGAGAAAACGCCGTTTGGCCGCGTCTAGCGCACTCTCCGCCGGTTCGCTTGCAGGCAGGCTTGGAACAGCGTCAAACGCCGTTTCCGAGCTCCCCACAAGCAGAGAAGCTGTTTGCAGCACGGAAAACGCTTCTCCTAGCCTGGGAAGCGAGAAAACGCCGTTTGGCCGCGTCTAGTGCACTCTCCGGCGGTTCGCTTGCAGGCAGGCTTGGAACAGCGTCAAACGCCGTTTCCGAGCTCCCCACAAGCAGAGAAGCTGTTTGCAGCACGGAAAACGCTTCTCCTAGCCTGGGAAGCGAGAAAACGCCGTTTGGCCGCGTCTAGTGCACTCTCCGGCGGTTCGCTTGCAGGCAGGCTTGGAACAGCGTCAAACGCCGTTTCCGAGCTCCCCACAAGCAGAGAAGCTGTTTGCAGCACGGAAAACGCTGCGCCTAGCCTGGGAAGCGAGAAAACGCCGTTTGGCCGCGTCTAGCGAACTCTCCGGCGGTTCGCTTGCAGGCAGGCTTGGAACAGCGTCAAACGCTGTTTCCGAGCTCCCCACAAGCAGAGAATTTGTTTGCAGCACGCAAAACGCTTCTCCTAGCCTGGGAAGCGAGAAAACGCCGTTTGGCCGCGTCTAGCGCACTCTCCGCCGGTTCGCTTGCACGCAGGCTTGGAACAGCGTCAAACGCTGTTTCCGAGCTCCCCACAAGCAGAGAAGCTGTTTACAGCAGGGAAAACGCTTCTCCTAGCCTGGGAAGCGAGAAAACGCCGTTTGGCCGCGTCTAGCGCACTCTCCGGCGGTTCGCTTGCAGGCAGGCTTGGAACAGCGTCAAACGCTGTTTCCGAGCTCCCCACAAGCAGAGAAGCTGTTTGCAGCACGGAAAACGCTGCGCCTAGCCTGGGAAGCGAGAAAACGCCGTTTGGCCGCGTCTAGCGCACTCTCCGCCGGTTCGCTTGCAGGCAGGCTTGGAACAGCGTCAAACGCTGTTTCCGAGCTCCCCACAAGCAGAGAAGCTGTTTGCAGCACGGAGAACGCTTCTCCTAGCCTGGGAAGCGAGAAAACGCCGTTTGGCCGCGTCTAGTGCACTCTCCGGCGGTTCGCTTGCAGGCAGGCTTGGAACAGCGTCAAACGCTGTTTCCGAGCTCCCCACAAGCAGAGAAGCTGTTTGCAGCACGGAAAACGCTTCTCCTAGCCTGGGAAGCGAGAAAACGCCGTTTGGCCGCGTCTAGTGCACTCTCCGCCGGTTCGCTGGCAGGCAGGCTTGGAACAGCGTCAAACGCTGTTTCCGAGCTCCCCACAAGCAGAGAAGCTGTTTGCAGCACGGAAAACGCTTCTCCTAGCCTGGGAAGCGAGAAAACGCCGTTTGGCCGCGTCTAGTGCACTCTCCGGCGGTTCGCTTGCAGGCAGGCTTGGAACAGCGTCAAACGCTGTTTCCGAGCTCCCCACAAGCAGAGAAGCTGTTTGCAGCACGGAAAACGCTTCTCCTAGCCTGGGAAGCGAGAAAACGCCGTTTGGCCGCGTCTAGCGCACTCTCCGCCGGTTCGCTTGCAGGCAGGCTTGGAACAGCGTCAAACGCTGTTTCCGAGCTCCCCACAAGCAGAGAAGCTGTTTGCAGCAGGGAAAACGCTTCTCCTAGCCTGGGAAGCGAGAAAACGCCGTTTGGCCGCGTCTAGTGCACTCTCCGGCGGTTCGCTTGCAGGCAGGCTTGGAACAGCGTCAAACGCCGTTTCCGAGCTCCCCACAAGCAGAGAAGCTGTTTGCAGCACGGAAAACGCTTCTCCTAGCCTGGGAAGCGAGAAAACGCCGTTTGGCCGCGCCTAGGGCTCTCTCCGGCGGTTAGGCTCGCAGGCAGGCTTGGAACAGCGCTAGGCGCCGTTTCCGAGCTCCCCACAAGCAGAGAAGCTGTTTGCAGCACGGACAGTGCTTCTCCTAGCCTGGGAAGCGAGAAAACGCCGTTTGGCCGCGCCTAGTGCTCTCTCCGGCGCTACTCTTGCAGGCAGGCTTGGAACAGCGCTAGGTGCCGTTTCCGAGCTCTCCACAAGCAGAGAAGCTGTTTGCAGCACGGAAAGTGCTTCTCCTAGCCTGGGAAGCGAGAAAACGCCGTTTGGCCGCGCCTAGTGCTCTCTCCGGCGGTATGCTTGCAGGCAGGCTTGGAACAGCGCTAGGTGCCGTTTCCGAGCTCTCCACAAGCAGAGAAGCTGTTTGCAGCACGGACAGTTCTTCTCCTAGCCTGGGAAGCGAGAAAGCGCCGTTTGGCCGCGTCCAGTGCACTCTCCGGCGGTTCGCTTGCAGGCAGGCTTGGAACAGCGTCAAACGCTGTTTCCGAGCTCCCCACAAGCAGAGAAGCTGTTTGCAGCCCGGAAAACGCTTCTCCTAGCCTGGGAAGCGAGAAAACGCCGTTTGGCCGCGTCTAGTGCACTCTCCGGCGGTTCGCTTGCAGGCAGGCTTGGAACAGCGTCAAACGCCGTTTCCGAGCTCCCCACAAGCAGAGAAGCTGTTTGCAGCCCGGAAAACGCTTCTCCTAGCCTGGGAAGCGAGAAAACGCCGTTTGGCCGCGTCTAGTGCACTCTCCGGCGGTTCGCTTGCAGGCAGGCTTGGAACAGCGTCAAACGCCGTTTCCGAGCTCCCCACAAGCAGAGAAGCTGTTTGCAGCACGGAAAACGCTTCTCCTAGCCTGGGAAGCGAGAAAACGCCGTTTGGCCGCGTCTAGTGCACTCTCCGGCGGTTCGCTTGCAGGCAGGCTTGGAACAGCGTCAAACGCCGTTTCCGAGCTCCCCACAAGCAGAGAAGCTGTTTGCAGCCCGGAAAACGCTTCTCCTAGCCTGGGAAGCGAGAAAACGCCGTTTGGCCGCGTCTAGTGCACTCTCCGGCGGTTCGCTTGCAGGCAGGCTTGGAACAGCGTCAAACGCCGTTTCCGAGCTCCCCACAAGCAGAGAAGCTGTTTGCAGCACGGAAAACGCTTCTCCTAGCCTGGGAAGCGAGAAAACGCCGTTTGGCCGCGTCTAGTGCACTCTCCGGCGGTTCGCTTGCAGGCAGGCTTGGAACAGCGTCAAACGCCGTTTCCGAGCTCCCCACAAGCAGAGAAGCTGTTTGCAGCCCGGAAAACGCTTCTCCTAGCCTGGGAAGCGAGAAAACGCCGTTTGGCCGCGTCTAGTGCACTCTCCGGCGGTTCGCTTGCAGGCAGGCTTGGAACAGCGTCAAACGCCGTTTCCGAGCTCCCCACAAGCAGAGAAGCTGTTTGCAGCACGGAAAACGCTTCTCCTAGCCTGGGAAGCGAGAAAACGCCGTTTGGCCGCGTCTAGTGCACTCTCCGGCGGTTCGCTTGCAGGCAGGCTTGGAACAGCGTCAAACGCCGTTTCCGAGCTCCCCACAAGCAGAGAAGCTGTTTGCAGCACGGAAAACGCTTCTCCTAGCCTGGGAAGCGAGAAAACGCCGTTTGGCCGCGTCTAGTGCACTCTCCGGCGGTTCGCTTGCAGGCAGGCTTGGAACAGCGTCAAACGCTGTTTCCGAGCTCCCCACAAGCAGAGAAGCTGTTTGCAGCACGGAAAACGCTTCTCCTAGCCTGGGAAGCGAGAAAACGCTGTTTGGCCGCGCCTAGGGCTCTCTCCGGCGGTACGCTTGCAGGCAGGCTTGGAACAGCGCTAGGTGCCGTTTCCGAGCTCTCCACAAGCAGAGAAGCTGTTTGCAGCACGGACAGTGCTTCTCCTAACCTGGGAAGCGAGAAAACGCCGTTTGGCCGCGCCTAGTGCTCTCTCCGGCGGTACGCTTGCAGGCAGGCTTGGAACAGCGCTAGGTGCCGTTTCCGAGCTCTCCACAAGCAGAGAAGCTCTTTGCAGCACGGAAAGTGCTTCTCCTAGCCTGGGAAGCGAGAAAACGCCGTTTGGCCGCGCCTAGTGCTCTCTCCGGCGGTACGCTTGCAGGCAGGCTTGGAAGAGCGCTAGGCGCCGTTTCCGAGCTCTCCACAAGCAGAGAA
>NW_027095113.1:0-34302 GCF_029207755.1 Chamaea fasciata | reverse complement strand
TCCCAGTCCCGCAGGTGCTGGTGCTTGTGGCTTGATCAGCTGGTGCCTGTCCGCAACGTGGAGCGGGTCAAACGAGGCCTCAGGGGGAGGGGGGGGGGCGGATTTTGGGGGGTCCTGGGGGTCCCGAGTTGTCCTGGAGGGGTTTGGGGGGTTTTGGGGGGTCTGGGGGGAGTCCTGGGGGCTGCTTTGGGTGTTTTTGGGGAATCTTCGCGAGGTTTGGGCAGCCCATTTGAGGCATCAAAGGAACCTGAGGAGGGTTTTGCGGGCTCCTGGAGGTCGGGGGGGCCCTGGGGGTGGTTTGGGGGGCACTGGGGGGTTCCAGCCCGTGACCCCCCCCGTTTTTGACCCCCCCCCCGAGCTGTTTCGGTCTCATCGACGCCCTCCTGAAGCCCAAGGGGGGGTGGGCGCTGGGCCCCCCCTGCTGCCCCCTCCCCTGCCACCCCCGCGACGCCCTGCAGGTGAGGGACCCCCAAAAACCCCTCCCCAGACCCCAAATTCACCCCTGGGACCCCGAAAAACCCCCCAAACCTCTCCCCGGACCCCAAATTCACCCCTGAGGCCCCAAAAAACCCCCAAACCCCTCCCCATGAAACCCAAATCCACCCCTGGGACCCCCCAAAACCTCCCCAGGACCCCAGATCCACCCCGGGACCCCCAAATCCATCCCTTGGACCCCCAAAAACCCCCAAATCCATCCCTGGGACCCCCCAAAACCTCCCTCCAAACCCCAAATTCACCCCTCGGACCTCCAGAATCCTTCCACAGGACCCCTCAGGGGTCGTTCCCCACGAAAAAGTGCGGCAAACGTGAGGGGAGAAAAAGGGCGGGAAACGTGAGGGGAGAAAAAGGGCGGGAAACGTGAGGGGAGAAAAAGGGCGGGATCAAGTGGGGAGATCAGTGGAATATTGGGGGGGGTCAGTGACGCTGAGGGAAGATCAATGGAATATTGGGGGGGCATCAATGACATTGGGGGGGTCAGTGACACTCGGGTGGGGATCAATGATGCTGTGGGGGGGTCGATATCAGAGGTTATCAGAGGAAATCGCCGCCGCCGTCCTCCCGTGCCCAGAGCCCCGGCAGGACCCCAGCGCAGCTCCGGCTGCAGGCGGAGCAGGAGCGGCTCCTGCCGCCCGCAGCGATCCCGGTCCCGATCCCGACCGCAACGCCAGCTTGGGCCTCAGGCCCCGAGACCCACAACCCGCCCGCCGGGGGGGGCCGCACCTCTCGGGAGCCGCAGCCGACACTGACAGGACCCGAACCAGAACGCCCGCTCCCATTCCCGGCCCCGCCTGGCTCCGCGCAGGGCCGCGAGCAACCTCGGCTCGGCTCGGCTCGGCTCAGCTGCGAGGGGCGGGGCGGGGGTCGCGGGAAATGGTCCCGCCCCCAAGCCGGGGCGTGCTCGGGGCGGAGCCGGGGCGGGCTCGGGGCGGAGCCGGGGCGGGCTCGGGGCGGATCCGGGGCGGGCTCGGGGCGGAGCCGGGGCGGATCCGGGGCGGGCTCGGGGCGGAGCCGAGGCGGGCTCGGGGCGGAGCCGGGGCGGGCTCTGGGCGGAGCCGGGGCGGGCTCGGGGCGGAGCCGGGGCGGGCTCGGGGCGGGCTCGGGGCGGAGCAGGGGCAGAGCCGGGGCGGGCTCGGGGCGGGGCCGGGGCGGAGCCGGGGCTCTGTGTGGCGGGGCCCGGAGGCAGCCGGGGCCGGGCAGTACCGGGGGCGCGGCTTCAGGGGCGCGGGGCGGGTCCCAAGTGCACGGCGCCGGGACCCCACCGGGGCGTTCCTCACCGAGCCCATAGAGCAGCAGCTACTTCCGCCACCCTTTTGAATCCCCGCGATTGGCGGGCTCGCTGAGGCATCGGCAGTGCTGATTGGACAGCGGGCCCCGGGAACCGCCCCCGCCCCCCGGCCCGCGCTGAGGGCCCGGGGCCTCTGCCCTCAGACCGGCTCCGGCTCCAACCCGGCCCGGGCTCTGCTCCGGTCCCCCCGGCCCGCCCTGAGGGCCCGGGGGCTCTGCGCCGAGACCGGCCTTGCCCCTCCCCGCCTCGCCCTGTAGTAGATTTCTGTTTGGTTTGTGGGAAGAAACAGGTGTGAGAAGTGAGATTTGTGCTGGAGAGGTGCTGCTGGGAAGAAAGGATGGAGTAAATCTGCTCCAAGGATGTGCGATGAAGAATTCAGGGTCAGAGGTGGGCAGTATTTATAAACTGTCTCCATATTTCCCTGTATCTCTGGGTGTTTGGATTGAGCCTGGGATTGTCAGCTATGTTATAAACAAGCCAACCCGGCTACTGAACTCCCAATGAACGTTTGGAAACCCTTGCACAGAAAGACAAGGTAGTAATGATTCCAAAGGAGAAAATGTAAATGAAGGGTAACGATTGCTGGGAAATTTCCTTAGGAATTGTGAACCTCACACAAACGGAATTTAGGAGGTGGAATCCCAGTTTCAGCCTTGGGCACGTGCAGGAGAAGAGGGATCCTTATTCACAGCAAGGAAAGCCCGGTGCCCCAGCGTGTCAGTGCACACAGTGCAATGTCCAGGAAATGAGCAGCAGGGACTGGCAGCAGCTGCAGGTGAGAGCTGTCACAGGCTGATTGAGGGGACAGAGCAGCCCCAGGTGAGAGCTGTCACACTGATGAGGGGACAGAGCAGCCCCAGGTGAGAGCTGTCACACTGATGAGGGGACAGGTGGAAGCTGTAAAGGATAACGAGGGGGCGGGTCCTGCCAGCACTGCTTTAAGAGGGGAGCCCGAGCTCAGTTTGGCACGGAGCTGCGGGAGGAGAGGGGTTTATGCCGGGCTCCCAGGTGAGGCTCATGGAAGGATGGTGAGTTCATCTCACAGGGGCTGGGGGAGGCCTTGGGCGTGGAACATTACCTCAGGAGGTGCTGAGGGACAAACCTTTGTGCCGAGCAGCAGCAGCACAAAAGGTTGAAATAAGTTTTGGTTTGGCATGTAGTGATGGGATTGGCGTCTATGGTGTGCTAGTGTTATCTAAAGGTTTAAACTTTAATGTTTATTTTTAAAGCTTTAAGTTAATGAATTAATATAGGTTGCAAGACATGGGCTTTTTCCTTTTTATTTGGCTAGCGGGAGGTCTTTAACTTTGGGGGCGCTCTGGGTATATGTTCTGGAGTATTATTGAGGGGATTGGACGTGGGGTTGTTTTTATTATATTCAGTAGTTTGACTGGGGGTGATAAGAGTTGGCTTTTTTTGCTGGAATTTTTTTGGGGTTGTCTGTTTGAAAATTTATGTATTTATGCAGTTAAGTGTAGTGGTGTTTCCGGTGTAACTCTTCAGCTTATGTTATTGTTTGTGTGTTTGAGGTGGTCCACTTGTCTTACGCCCTGACCGATTGGCCAACAGATCTGCTGAGATCATACATCGATGTTTGTTTTATTTCTTGTAGCCGAATAAGAGACAGCAGCCCGGTGACAGCAGGAAATTCCCAGAGGGCGAGGCGGCCTTCTGTGGCACCCGACATGGATTCTCATCCCCAGACGTCCAAGAGATAAGTGGAGGGTTCAGAGCCACAGAGGGGATGAAAGTGGAGTGCTGGGTCAGGACTTGTCAGGAGGGGTTTTTGAGTCAGGTTTGGAGATAGGGATGTCCAAGATGTGCCAATTGAGAGTACAGGTGTACCAGCCCGACCCAAACCCGAAGGAGTAGCCCTAAAGACATGCCCGTTTCCCTGAGTGCGGGTACAGGCAGGAGCCCTTATGCAGGACAATGCCAGAAGGCCTGGCTGCGAGGTGTAGGGCTCTAAAGAAGTTGGGTTTAGAAGGGGGGAGGTGTAGCCACACACACAGAGGCTGAGGTAAAGGACTCAAGGACTAGAGGACACACGGTGAAAACCAGGGGAACAGGCTAGGATACAAGTCAGAGTACAGGTGTAGCGGCCCTCACAGCACTGCTACCAGCACACTTCCCCTGAGAGCAGGTGCAGGCAGCAGCCCTAGTGCAGGAACACACCAGAAGCTCTGACCTGTGCAGACACTGTCAGGCTAGGGCCAGGCAGGAAGCGATAGTGGGGAGCAGGATCCAGCAGGGCTGGGGATAACGGGGGTTTCCCGCCCCACCCACCCTGGGATTCCCTGTCTCTCCGCAGCCGGTGGAAGTGCTCCTGATTTCCCTCTCGAGGCGGCGGTTGGTAAGGCTTCGTGCCTTTTGCCACCGCAAAGAGTTCGGCTCTGTCAGCCTCTGCCCTGTCTCAGGGCCACGTTTCTTAGGGTAGGCAGGGAACAACTGTGGATGTACCTGTCCTGCGTGCGGGACAGCTCTTGGGACCCTAACGGTGCAGAGCGTCCCCGGCTGCAAGGTCTAGGGCTCTGAAGAAGCAGGGTTCAGAAGGGGGGAGGTTACAGTGATGCACACAGAGGCTGAGGTAAAGGACTGAAGGACTAGAGAACACACAGTGAAAATCAGGGGTACAGCCTAGGATACAAGTCAGAGTACAGGTATCCCGGTCCTCACAGTGCTGCTTCCAACACTGTTTCCCTGAGAGCAGGTGCAGGCAGCAATCCTAATGGCAAGGCAATGCCAGAAGTCCTGAGAGGTGCAGGCAGTAACCCTAAGCTAGGGCCAGGCAGGAAGTGACAGTGGTGGGGCCGAGTCCACAGGGTTGAGGTTCACCGGGGATGTCCACCCTGCGTTCCTGTCCTGCTCTAACCGGGGATGCTCACAGCCCTAATGGAGGCCACGGTGGGTGGGCTCAGTGCCAGTAATGCCTCTAAGGCTTTGGCGCTGCGAGCGTCAGCCTCCGAGCTCAGCTGAAGCACGCACGGGGCCCGAGGACCCGGTCCTGCTTAAGAGACGGTGAGTAGCAGAGCTGCTGGTTTTTGGCTGATGTGCAGCTAAGATTATGCTTTGATGTTTGGTTTTCTTTATTGTAGCTGACTAGGAGACAGCAGGCAAGTGACAGGAGGAATTTCCCAGAGGCATAGGCGGCCTTCTTTGGGACCCAGCGTGGATTCACCTCCCCAGACATCTGAGAGATAAGTGGAGGGCTCGGAACTAGGGAGAGGATGAAAGCGGGGTGCCAGGGCAGGGGTCAGCGGGAGGGATTTTTTGAGTCGGGTTTGGAGATGGGGATGTCCCAGATGTGACCCCTTAGGCTACAATAAGGGAAAGTCTCATTCTGGATCACAGTGCTGAGGTGTGCAGGGCAGAGCAGTCCCAGGGTGTGTTGTGTCTGTTGTGCACTTTGTGTCTTTTGGGTGTCTTGTCTTTTCCTTTAGTCTTTTCAGGCGCCTGTCAAAACCTCTGGCATCAGTCTTAGCATTTCTGATCTCTGTGCTCCTCAGCCAGGTGCCTTTGTCTCAGCTGCTCGGACACTCATCAGAATCCATCTCTCTTCACAAGCATCCAGTCCGATGCCTTTTCAGGTCTTGTTCTGAGCTGTACTGACAGCCGTGCACCGCCCTGATCCATTCCGGCGGGTTAGGTCTTGTGAGAATGCAAAGACAGGTCGAGGATTCTGACCGTAGGGTTCTCGGGCATCCATCTCTGCATTTCTTGGGATAAGTCATCCCGATGGCATCTTGTTCCTGCAGGGTTCTCTGAGCCTGGCCAGCTCACCTTCCTTCTCACCTCGGTCATCTCATTCCGAGTTCTCTGGACCCTCAGGGTCATTCTTCTTGCCCAGAGTTTTCTGTCCCTGTTGCGTCCCCTCGTTTGTCCTGTGCTGTGTCACGGGTGTTGGTGTGTGTTTGGCCGGGAGCTGCTCTGCCTTGATGCTCAGTCTGGGTGTAGGGGTACGAGGGTAATAGTGCCGGGGGCTTGAAATTTGTGATGTGGGGTGTAGTTAGACTGTAGAGGGTATTCCTAGATTGCCACAAGATGTGTGGAGCTGTCAAGGTATCCTGCAGCACTCTGACTTTTGTCCGAACTTTCTTTCAGATGCAGAGGGATGAAATCTGTGGCAGAGCCCCCCAGTCTGGGTGAGGGGCTCCCCTGAGAAGGTCAGTCACTGTTTTGATTTGCAGGGGAGGTGTAAATGATGGCTGTGTTACATCTCTGTTCTTTGTCTTTATTTTTAGGTGGTAAAGCCGGATCTCAGCAGTCAAGCTGACGTGGGCGAGGTGAGCAGCGATGGGTGGACAGAAGCAGTTGCTATTGTTCAAGCCTCACTCGCTGGTGCAACTCTAAGCCTCCGTTCTTGTGTGTTTTAGGGAGTCCACTCGCAGGAGGCCGAGCTCCCCTCTCACCAACGGGACGACAGACCCGGGTCACCTCACCCGTGAGCCCTCCGGGAGCATTCCAGGAGTCTGTGATGGAGCCTTGATCTTCTCCTTGTGAAGGCCCCATCCAGGTAGGCTTGGATAACGGGCGAGGAGTTGAGGTGAGTCAGGGAGGAGAAGGAGGGATGGTCCCCTCAAGTTCCAGCGCTGCCACGTCACCTTGTCTGCTCTTTACCCAGGCAGACCCTGCGACGCCGGCGTTGGCCTCTGAGCGCAGCTGAAGCACGGGGCCGAGGACACGGGCAAGCTTAGGAGACAGTGAGTAGCAGAATTGTCGGGTTTTGGGTGATGGGCTGCCAAGATTATGCTTTGATGTTTGGTTTTCTTTATTGTAGCTGTGTAGGAGACAACAGCCCAGCAACAGCAGGAATTTCCCTGAGGGAGAGGCGGCCTTCTTTGCCACCCAGCGTGGATTCACCTCCCTAGACGTCCAAGAGATAAGTGGAGGGCTCGGAGCCAGGGAGGGCTTGAAAGCGGGGTGTGGGATCAGGGGCCACCGGGAGGGATTTTTTGAGTCATTTTTGGTGACAGGGATGTCCAAGAAGTGACCGCTTAGGCTACAGAAAGTCTCATTCTGGATCAGAGTGCCGAGGTGTGCCGGGCAGAGCAGTCCTGGTGTGTGTTGTGTCACTTGTCTGTTGTGCACTCTGTCTGTTTGGTGTCTTGTCTTTTCCTTTTGTCCTTTGAGGGGCCTATCAAAACCCCTGGCATCAGTCTTAGCATTTCTGATCTCTGTGCTCCTCAGCCAGGTGCCTTTGTCTCAGCTGCTCGGACACTCATCAGAATCCATCTCTCTTCACAAGCATCCAGTCCGATGCCTTTTCAGGTCTTGTTCTGAGCTGTACTGACAGCCGTGCACCGCCCTGATCCATTCCGGCGGGTTAGGTCTTGTGAGAATGCAAAGGCAGGTAGAGGATTCTGACCGTAGGATTCTCGGGCATCCATCTCTGCATTTCTTGGGATAAGTCATCCCGATGGCATCTTGTTCCTGCAGGGTTCTCTGAGCCTGGCCAGCTCACCTTCAGTCTCACCTCGGTCATCTCATTCCGAGTTCTCTGGACCCTCAGGGTCATTCTTCTTGCCCAGAGTTTTCTGTCCCTGTTGTGTCCCCTCGTTTGTCCTGTGCTGTGTCACGGGTGTTGGTGTGTGTTTGGCCGGGAGCTGCTCTGCCTTGATGCTCAGTCTGGGTGTAGGGGTAATAGGATAATAGTGCTGGGGGCTTGAAATTTGTGATGTGGAGTGTAGCAGGGCTGTCGAGGGTATTCCTAGATTTCCACAAGATATGTGGAGCTGTCAAGGTATCCTGCCGCACTCTGACTGTTGTTCTGACTTTCTTTCAGATGCAGGTGGATGAAATCTGTGGCAGAGCCCCCCATCCTGGGTGAGGGGGCTCCCCTGAGAAGGTCGGTCACTGTTTTGATTTGCAGGGGAGCTGTAAATGGTGGCCGTGTTACAGCTCTGTTCTTTGTCTTTATTTTTAGACCAGACCCTGCGACGCCGGCGTTGGCCTCTGAGCGCAGCTGAAGCACAGGGCCGAGGACACAGGCAAGCTTAGGAGACAGTGAGTAGCAGAATTGCTGGTTTCTGGCTGATGTGCTGCTAAGAGCACAGGGTCACGTTTAGTTCTCTTTATTGTAGCTGACGAGGAGACACCAGCCTGGTCACAGCAGGAATTTCCCCGAGGGAGAGGCAGCCTTCTTTGGGACCCGGCGTGGATGCACCTCCCCAGACATCTGAGAGATAAGTGGAGAGCTCAGAGCCGTAGAGGGCATGAAAGAAGAGTGTGGGGTCACTAGCAAGGTTTTTTGAGTCAGGTTTGAAGACAGGGATGTCTAAGCTGTGACCCCTTAGGTTTCATCCAGGGAGAGTCTCATTCTGGATCACAGTGCCGAGGTGTGCAGGGCAGAGCAGTCCTGGTGTGTGTTGTGTCTGTTGTGCACTCTGTGTCTTGGGTGTCTTGTGTGTGCTGTCTTTTCCCTTAGCCCTTCAGGGGCCTGTCAAAACCTCTGGCATCAGTCTTAGCATTTCTGATCTCTGTGCTCCTCAGCCAGGTGCCTTTGTCTCAGCTGCTCGGACACTCATCAGAATCCATCTCTCTTCACAAGCATCCAGTCCGATGCCTTTTCAGGTCTTGTTCTGAGCTGTACTGACAGCCGTGCACCGCCCTGATCCATTCGGCGGGTTAGGTCTTGTGAGAATGCAAAGACAGGTCGAGGATTCTGACCGTAGGGTTCTCGGGCATCCATCTCTGCATTTCTTGGGATAAGTCATCCCGATGGCATCTTGTTCCTGCAGGGTTCTCTGAGCCTGGCCAGCTCACCTTCCATCTTACCTCGGTCATCTCATTCCGAGTTCTCTGGACCCTCAGGGTCATTCTTCTTGCCAGAGTTTTCTGTCCCTGTTGTGTCCCCTCGTTTGTCCTGTGCTGTGTCACGGGTGTTGGTGTGTGTTTGGCCTGGAGCTGCTCTGCCTTGATGCTCAGTCTGGGTGTGGGGGTAATAGGATAATAGTGCTGGGGGCTTGAAATTTGTGATGTGGGGTGTAGTTAGACTGTAGAGGGTATTCCTAGATTGCCACAAGATGTGTGGAGCTGTCAAGGTATCCTGCAGCACTCTGACTTTTGTCCCAACTTTCTTTCAGATGCAGAGGGATGAAATCCGTGGCAGAGCCCCCCATCCTGGGTGAGGGGCTCCCCTGAGAAGGTCGATCGCTATTCAAGGTGAGAGTCACATATTTCACATTTTTTGGCACTCCAGTGCAGGCCACCTGCATTTACAGCTTGAAACAGGTGAGTCCCTTGGTAACCCCTGGGCAGCAGCTGGAGCCTGCTCCGGGCTGGGCTGAGGGAGCAAACACTTGTGGCTGACACAGCTCCACACTGGGGGTACTTGGGAAAACACCTGCCTTGTCCTGGATTGTTTTTTTTTTTGAGCTTTTGACAAGGTTTTAGTCATCACCTTGGTAAAAATAAATGGTAAGGACTGAAGACATGAGAGGCTGGCAGGTTATATGCACGAAAGACAACTTTTTTTTTCTTAAATATTTGTGCAACCTATATCTTAATTTTGAGACTCTTTTTTGGTCAACTTTATTGTAAAACCCCCTTATTTTCAAGTTAGCTGCTTCAATAATGAATTTGTTTTACAAATACCCGCTAATGTCCGAAGGTTAAAGCACTAACACCAACATCCCACCTCTTTTATTTTTGCAGCAAAATTTTATCTTTACTAAACTTGAAACTTGATGTTTTTGCAGGTAGTAAGTTAAAGAAGGTGTTTATCTGCCCATCACTGATAGTCAGGGTCATGAAGAAATTGCTCTAGTGTTCTAAAATAAATGCAGATTTTTAGGCCTCTCCCATTCTCTCTGACTAGCAGCATGTGAATTGATTTTTGATCTCCTTTCTGTTGGTGTCTGTGGGTTTTAAGCTGCATGGAGAAGGTGTCTGTGGACATGGCACCCAGGGAATGGTGCTGGGAAGGGCAGGATGGAAAGGAGCTGCTCAGGAATCCAGAGCAGCAGTGGAGTGGGAGCTGGTGCTGCTGCCTCAGTCACACCCTCCTGGACAGTCTGTGCAGTGATAATATTCCTACTTTCCTTCCTGAACCTGGGGTTGGAGGAGAACATGAGTCTTGGCATTGTTGGAAAGGGGAACTCCAGGGAAAAACTGCTGTTTGTGTCCTCAGAGAGCAGTGGGAAGAGCCTGGGAGAAATCCTGGCTGGCTGAGGGATCCTTGTGTCCCCTCAGGAATAAATCCCTGCGTCTCCTCAGACCTGCTGGTTTGCAGTAGAGTTTGGGCACCTTTCGCTGCAGCTGTGGTTCTTAATAACTGGAAGTCCATGGATTGCTGGGCGATTCCCATAAGTTCTCCTATTTTGTAGGAGCTGCACGGTGAGGTCAGCATTCTGATGGAGGCCCTGGCACAGCTGCCAAGGGCAAGGAACGTGGAGCATCCCGGGGCTTCTCCCACCCGAGTTTCTCCCGGAGCGTGCTGCGTGTCATGCCGGATGTTTAACCCGGGTTTGGGGTGTTCTCCTGCAGTCCCAGCTCTGACTGCTGCCCCCGAGCCCCGGCCTTGCTCGGTCCCAGCACTGAACCTGGCAGGTGGGTGTGCTTTTCCAGCCCTTTAATCCCACGGGCAATCCCAGATTCCCGGAGCTCCCCGAGGCACAGCCTGGCCTCCCTCCCTGGGAGCTGCATTTCAGTCTGCCTGGACCAAGGCCATCCTGTTTGAGACTTTATTCCTGTTGCTTTTCCTCTTCCAGGTTGTGGGCAAAAAGGAGAGAGCCAGTAGGAAGTGAAGCCACTGGAAGGCCTTATCCCAGTCCAAGGTTGGATAGGAGTAACTGGACCTGTTGAATTCCCACTTCCCTTTAAATTAGAGCAGAGGAAGCAGATTTTAAATCATCATTCCATGAACTTTCACCAACTTCATGACTCTTGCAAAAGTTTTCAATGTTAGAAATTCCTGAGCTTGTTTTCCAGGCAAGCTTGGATTTAGATGTTATTCCTTCCTTTTATTTGAAGGAATAACTCTGATTTTCTCTCTGATTTTAGTAAGGGAATATTTATTTATTCCAATTTTCCATCCTAATTGGAATTTTTGCACCTTGTAGAGCACATTTCCAAGGAAATTTACCCAATTAATGTTGGTAAATCAGGAATTGTCCAGCACCATCTCCACAAAATTCTGTGAATTCCCAAGAAAACGTTGAAGTATTTATTTGCCATGATTCATCTCTTTGTAAAGTTCAATTTACTGCATTTTTAATTACATAAATGCCATTAAAACCTGAATCCAGGCCTAGCTGCTGTTCCTTGGACACAAGGGGCTGGTTCTTTCCTACCTTGGCACATTTGGGTGTTTGTCCAAAATGAGCTTCCCACTAAAATAGAATTTGTTTCCAAGCAAAAGTGGGAATTGTCTAGAAAACCTTCTGTTCTGGGGGGCACTGGGTTTGTTTCCCTTATTGCTGCATAATTGAGGAAAGCCATGGTGCTTTTTTAGGCAGTGGCAGGAGGTGAAAGCTGCATTTATTTAATTTTGTATTTTATTTCTTGTTATTTTTGTATTTTTATGCTCTTTTGTTGTGGTTTCTCATGTTGCGTTTTGTGGTTTTTCAAACCTTTTTCTTCCGTTTTTTAATTTTTATATTTCTTTCTTTAGCTATTTATTTACTTGTTAAAACTACTTTTAGTTTTTTATTTTAATTTTTTGTTTAAATTTTTTTTCCACTTTTTTGTTACTTTGAAATTTTTTTCTTTTGGTATTTTAATTTTATTTATTATTTTCTATAGTTTTGGTTTATTTTTTCATATTTTCTTTGTTCCTTTTTTTTTTTCCCCCATACTCTTTCTTCCCCCGGGCGCCTGGGGGTTTGGCTGTTGGCAAGAAAGATGAGAAATGACCTCGGTGCCCGCTGGACGTCGGGATGTCACAGAGAGCGCAGTTGGCAAAAGCTCTGTATTTTCTGCTCCATAAAACTCCTGAAGGGAGAAAGCTGTGACCACCGTGGTGCCGTTTTTTCCTTCCCAGCCCCGACCAGGTCTCCTCCTACCCGTGCACAGTGTTACCAGCAGCAGCCTGCTGTCCAGGCTGTCGAGGCGTATTTCAGAGGGGGCAATAAAAACAAAGTAGACGTTTTATTTTGAACTCTCCGACCCTGCTTGTTTATTAGCAAAGAACTCCAAAACAAAGCGAACAAAAAAAGAAAACCCACAAACTAAACTCCCCCGCAACCCACCAAAAAAAAACCATAGAGAAAGAGAAAACATGCCCATATTATTTGAATAAAGATTAAAACTTTACCCCTTAGAAAACCAGGCTCATTTAATTCAAATTAATTGTGTTTCTGATGTGTTAGGTTAATGAATTCATCTAGTGTAAAATATCGTTTAAAATATAAACAAACGAATTAAAAAATAATGAAAAAGAAAAATAACAAAAAGTATAGGATATGAAAAATAATATAAATAATAAATACACAATATATTATTACATACTACACGTTTTATAAATATATATAATATACATAATATAAACATCTATAATGTACATAATCATGATATTTCAATGAAATGTATTATTATTTATAACATTACATAATAAATAATAAATTATTTTATATATAACTTTCTATACTTAATATATATAATAAATATAATAGTATAATAAACATAATACATGATGTATAATGTACATAATATAAAAGCTGAATTGTAATGATTAATGTAAATATCAGAATCACAAAGATAAAAAATATTGAAATAGAGCCTGAACGAAAGGCTTTTTTGTTTCGGTCTGGTTGCTGGCAGGGCTCTCGCAGGTGTGCTCGGGGGTCTTTTGGGCCATTTATTCCGGAGGCTGTTCGGAAGGGCATTTCTGGGCACGTTCGTTTATGGCTCCGCTCCGCGCCGCCGCGCGGCAGTGCTGCCACCCTGTGGGCAGAGAGCGGTAGTGCAGCTTCCCCCCCGCCCGGCCCGCCCGATCTGTGCGGCAATGCTGCCACCGTGTGGGCAAACAGCGGTAGTGCAGCTGTCCCTCCCGCCCGTCCCGCCTGATCTGTGCGGCAATGCTGCCACCCTGTGGGCAAAGAGCGGTAGTGCAGCTGTCCCTCCCGCCCGTCCCGCCTGATCTGTGCGGCAATGCTGCCACCCTGTGGGCAAAGAGCGGTAGTGCAGCTGTCCCCCATGACCGTCCCGCCGGAGCCGTGCGGCAGTGCTGCCACCCTGTGGGCAAAGAGCGGTAGTGCAGCTGTCCCCCCCCGCCCGTCCCCGACGCGCGTGGCAGCCCCGCATTGTGAGCTCGGGGGCGGCGCTGCCGCCCGCCCGCCCGCAGCTCGGGGCCGAAAGGGAGGGAAAAAGGCAAGGAGCCCGGGCGCGTGGCAGCCGGCTGCCTGCGCGCGCCACCCGGACCCCGGAGCCGTCCGGGCGCGCTTTTCCGCGGCGTCTGCGGGTGTGCGGACACGGGATGGGGGCGCAGCGGCGCCGCGGGCGGCAGTCCATTGAGTCAGGCGCTTGTGTGAGCGGCCGAGGGGGCATTTTAGTGGGTTCCACTACCAAGATGGCGGCGAGACGCGAGGCGCCTGACCTTCTAAAAAGGGCGGCCAAAAGGGCGGGAAAAATAAGGACCCTATAGGTGATTATGCAGCTGCCTGCACAAAACCCCGACTACGGCGCCGCCCGGGGGCAATTTTCCGCGGCGTTTCCAGGTGTGGGGACACGGGCCGTGTGCTCAGTCGCGCCGCGTCCGCGTTCAGATTCGTTGATTTAGTCAGGCGTCTGCGTAAACACCTGGCGGAGGCCTATGCCGAGCCGCAAAGAACATGGCGGCCGGGACGGAAGTGGCCTCAGGAGCAACCAAGATGGCGGCAAGGGAAAGCGGAAGTCACACGTCGCCCCTCACAAAATGGCGCCGAGGCGCGAGGCGCCCGACCTTCCAAAAAAGGCGGCCAAAAGGGCGGGAAAAAATAAGGACCCTATAGGCATTTAGCCAGACGCCTGCACAAAAACCCCGACTACGGCGCTGCCCGGGCGCAATTTTCCGCGGCGTTTCCAGGTGTGCCGACACGGGCCGTGTGCTCAGTCGCGACGCGCTTGCGTTCGGATTCGTTGATTTAGTCAGGCGTCTGTGTAAACACCTGGCGGAGGCCTATGCCGAGCCACAAAGAACATGGCGGCCGGGACGGAAGTGGCCTCAGGAGCAACCAAGATGGCGGCAAGGAAAAGCGGAAGTCACGCGTCGCCCCTCACAAAATGGCGCCGAGGCGCGAGGCGCCCGACCTTCCAAAAAGGGCGGCCAAAAGGGCGGGAAAAAATAAGGACCCTGTAGGCGTTTACGCAGATGCCTGCACAAAAACCCCGACTACAGCGCCGCCCGGGCGCAATTTTCCGCGGCGTTTCCAGGTGTGCAGACACCGGCCATGTGCTCATCCGCGCCGCCTCCGGGTTCGGATTCGTGGATTTAGTCAGGCGTCTGTGTAAACACCTGCCGGGGGCCTTAGCGGTGCCGCAAAAAAGATGCCGGCGGGACCGGAAGTGGCCTCAGACGCAACCAAGATGGCGGCAAGGAAGGGCGGAATGCTCGTGGGGCTCATCGCGGCCGAAAATCACCGAGTGCAGCTCACACCCTGCAATGGCAAAAGCTGTTTTATTAAAACTCAGCCGAGAATTTTCCTCTTATTTCCAGGTCACAGGATATACTGAGCCTGAGAGGGATCCTAAAATCTGACTCTCAAGCAGACGGACCGTTTGAGAATCGAACTCAGCACCTTGGCATTACCCGGACTCTGCTCCAAGCAGCTGAACCAATCTCTGCATTATGGGGATGGACCTCCATAGGATGGCAACGCTTGGCCCCACTAAGGTAAGTGCAGTGCCGCCTTCTCTGCCAAAGCTGCTTCACACACCAGCCCCTGGAATGGCTCGAGGGCAGAACTGGCTGGCAGGTCACGACAGCACAAAGCTCTTCCAGTGACGCTGATTTCCTGTCCTTTCCAGGATTTACTCAACAGCTGCCGTAAAAGTACTTACACAAAGTCTCTTTCTGGGCGGAAAGGAGCAGGACAAGTCCTGAGGCTTCCCTTCTTCCACGGCCAAAGTTCTGGAGAGAGGCAGGGCCGGTCCCACCCGCACAGGGGCGTTTCCTGCAGGTGAGTGTTGCCGGGCCAAACTGATGGCAGCTGCTGAGGCCGGGGCTGCTTTTCTGGCCGGAGGCCTCGGTGCCCCCCCGTGCCGCCTGCAGTGTCCCTCGGGGTTTCCTGCAGGTGTCCCGGGTGCCCGGAGGCGCAGGGAGGAAGGAGGCCGGCAGCCCCAGCGGGGCCAGCAGCCCTGGGATGATGTGCAGGGGAGGAGCTGTGCCTGCGGGGCCCCGCCCGTGGCAGCGGCGGCCAAACGCAGGGCCCGGGGCCGGGCTCGGGGCTGGCACGGACACGGCCCCGGGGCTGCCGCGGCTCCTCGGCCAGAGGCTGCTCCCACCGGGCACGGGGAGATGCTGCAGCCCGGACAGAGGCACCCACAGCCCAAGAGCTCCCCAGGGAACAGCTGGCATTGCCCGGGAACGGCGGCTCGGGCTGTCTGCAGAGGGGCTCAGACAGCAATTCCCACCTCCCGGAGCTCCCACACAGTTGCCAGGGATGTCCTGGCCACCCCAAATCCCCTCCCTTTCAGCCTGAGGACATCACCCATCGGCAGCATTAAAGCCAAGGTGCTCCTCCCTCACAGAAATTAAATCCAGAGCAACGGCCCTCGGAGATGCCTCAAAATCAAAGGTTTGAGTGGGATGGAGTTTCGTTTGGATGAAGTCTGGACTTTTCCAGGGAGCCAGCTGGAGTGCAGAAGTGATGGAAAGCTTTTGCAGGTGGGTCCCACTGGAGGTGTGCTGAAGGCAGGGATGGGCATCCCTTGCCTGAGGGAAAGGCGCTTGCAGAGGCCACTGCTGGGGCTCGGAAAGGAGCTGAGCTCCTACAGGGAGCTGTGTCCTCCCGAGGGCACAGGGGCTGCCTCAGCACAGGCCGGCCAGTGCCTTCTCCTGCTCTGAAACATCACCTGGAGCCCGAGCTCAGGGGGTGGCTGAATTCCAGGGAAATCTGACAGGTGACCCCCAGGGGATGAGGGTTAGAATTAACCAAATCTATGGAATAGAAACCTATCCTGTCCCCATCCTGCTGAGCTTCCTTGGAAGCTCTGCTGGTTCCTGACACATCTGGCATTCAAGCAGCAGCTCTGCGTGGGAATATCCATGCTCTGTGAGGCACTGTGAGGTTATTGCAGCAGGAACTGAGCAGGGAATTCGGGGCCGTGGGTATAATTCATCTAAACTAGCAAAGGTGACAGTGAACCCCAAATCTGGGCACCACACAGAGAACAATCTTTGTGCTGCCCTGTCAGCTCAAGCCCCTGGGCTGGGAAGTTTTGGGAGTCAAACATATGGAATGATAAAAGTCACAGCAACTGGTGTCACCCCGAGGGACAGTCCAAGTCCCAGACAATTCCTCTGCAGTCCCCTGGGGGGGAAAACACCCTCTGTCTGCCAGGAGTCCTGACTCTGTTTCTCCTATCAGCTGTGTTGGGCTTTAAGAACTTGAAATAACTTTGAAGCCAAAGGAATCACCTTTTCCTTCTGGTTTGATTGTGTTTTTTTGTTGTTTTTTTTTTTTTTTTTTTTTTTCTTTCAGATGCTGGACTTGCTTCTGTGGATGTGTGCTGAGCTCTGGCTGCAGGGGACTGTCAGGCCTGAATGGCTGTGAGTTTGTGTTCTTCTCGCTGGGGAAGCAGAAATAATTATTAATTAGACTGCAGAAATGTTTTCAGAAACCTTTCCCCTTTCCTGCCCTTTGCTGGTGGATCTTCTCTTTCTGCCTTTGACTTTACAAAGCTGTTCCCTGATGTCAATTCCCCTGCCTGAATTCCTTGCAGCTCCTAGCTGGGAAAAACTGGGATGATGTCCTAGGGATGTTCTTAGGGGAGGACAGAGGTGAGATTTTTGCCTGTATTTTTCTAATATTTTCTAAAATTTCAGGGAGCTGCTCCTGCTCCTGCCCCTAATCCTGCTGCTGCTGCACAAGTGGAGCCTTGTCAGCGAAGACCTGCATCTGCAGGAGGCCCCGCAGGCCCTGGCTGGGAAGTGCCAAAACAAAGAAGTGATCAGTAAGTGCTGAACTGCTTCCAGAAGGGCATATTTTGTTGCAGCCGTTACAGACCAACCGTGTGGTGCTGGTGACTTTGTGTGAGTTGCTTTATTAAAGCCAATCGTTGGTAAGGGTTTTGAGCCTGCCTTGGAGAGCACTTGGAGCTCTGGGTGCCCTGGCTTTCCCCTAGGTGGCCCTGGGGGCGCCCCGGCTGTCCCCTAGGTGTCCCTGGGGTGCTCTGGCTGTCCCTGGGGTTGCCCTGGCTGTCCCCTAGGTGTCCCTGGAGTGCCCTGGCTGTCCCCTACGTGTCCCTGGGGGTGCCCTGGGTTTCCCGGGGTGCCCTGGCTGTCCCCTAGGTGTCGCTGGGGTGCCCTGGCTGTCCCCTATGTGTCCCTGGATGTGCCCTGGCTATCCGCTTGGTGTCCCTGGGGGTGCCCTGGCTTTCCCCTAGGTGTCTCTAGGGTGCCCAGGCTGTCCCCTAGCTGTCCCTGGGGGTGCCCTGGGTGTCCCTGGGGTGCCCTGGCTGTCCCCTAGGTGTCCCTGGGGGTGCCCTGGCTGTCCCTGGTGTGCCCTGGCTGTCCCCTACTTGTCCCTGGGGGTGCCCTGGATGTCCCTGGGGTGCCCTAGGGGTGCCCCGGCTGTCCCTAGGGTGCCCAGGCTGTCCCCTAGGTGCCCCTGGGGGTACCCTGGCTGTCCCCTATGTGTCCCTGGGGTGCACTGGCTGTCCCTGGGGTGCCCTGGCTGTCCCCTAGGTGTCCCTGGGGTGCCGTGGCTGTCCCCTAGGTGTCCCTGGGGGTACCTTGGCTGTCCCCTATGTGTCCCTGGGGTGCTCTGGCTGTCCCTGGGGTGTCCTGGCTGTCCCCTATGTGTCCCTGATGGTGCCCTGGCTGTCCCCTAGGTGTCCCTGGAGGTGCCCTGGGTGTCCCCTAGGTGTCCCTGGGGGTGCCCTGACATTCCCTGGGGTGCCCTGGCTGTGCCCTAGGTGTCCGTGGATGTGCCCTGGCTATCCCCTTGGTGTCCCTGGGGGTGCCGTGGCTTTCCCCTAGGTGTCCCTAGGGTGCCCAGGCTGTCCCCTAGCTGTCCCTGGGGGTGCCCTGGGTGTCCCTGGGGTGCCCTGGCTGTCCCCTAGGTGTCCCTGGGGGTGCCCTGGCTGTCCTTGGGGTGCCATGGCTGTCCCCTTGGTGTCCCTGGGGGGTGCCATGGCTGTCCCCTAGGTGTCCCTGGGGGTGCCCTGGCTGTCCCTGGGGGTGCCCTGGCTGTCCCCTAGGTGTCCCTGTCTCGCTCGTATCCTCGACTCCGCCTCCGGCGCCATGGTGACACCCCTCCCAGTCTGGACCAGTGTGGCCACACCCCCTCCCCTGGGGCCATTGGACCCATCCCAGTATAGACCAGTAAGGCACCGTGTGCCCACCATCGACCCCCACACGCCTGCCAGTTCATCCCAGTCCACTCCCCGTCCATCCCAGTTCTCTCTGATCACCCTCCCAGTGCTCCCAGTCCATCCCAGTCCCGCAGGTGCTGGTGCTTGTGGCTTGATCAGCTGGTGCCTGTCCGCAACGTGGAGCGGGTCAAACGAGGCCTCAGGGGGAGGGGGGGGGGCGGATTTTGGGGGGTCCTGGGGGTCCCGAGTTGTCCTGGAGGGGTTTGGGGGGTTTTGGGGGGTCTGCGGGGAGTCCTGGGGGCTGCTTTGGGTGTTTTTGGGGAATCTTCGCGAGGTTTGGGCAGCCCATTTGAGGCATCAAAGGAACCTGAGGAGGGTTTTGCGGGCTCCTGGAGGTCGGGGGGGCCCTGGGGGTGGTTTGGGGGGCACTGGGGGGTTCCAGCCCGTGACCCCCCCCGTTTTTGACCCCCCCCCCGAGCTGTTTCGGTCTCATCGACGCCCTCCTGAAGCCCAAGGGGGGGTGGGCGCTGGGCCCCCCCTGCTGCCCCCTCCCCTGCCACCCCCGCGACGCCCTGCAGGTGAGGGACCCCCAAAAACCCCTCCCCAGACCCCAAATTCACCCCTGGGACCCCGAAAAACCCCCCAAACCTCTCCCCGGACCCCAAATTCACCCCTGAGGCCCCAAAAAACCCCCAAACCCCTCCCCATGAAACCCAAATCCACCCCTGGGACCCCCCAAAACCTCCCCAGGACCCCAGATCCACCCCGGGACCCCCAAATCCATCCCTTGGACCCCCAAAAACCCCCAAATCCATCCCTGGGACCCCCCAAAACCTCCCTCCAAACCCCAAATTCACCCCTCGGACCTCCAGAATCCTTCCACAGGACCCCTCAGGGGTCGTTCCCCACGAAAAAGTGCGGCAAACGTGAGGGGAGAAAAAGGGCGGGAAACGTGAGGGGAGAAAAAGGGCGGGAAACGTGAGGGGAGAAAAAGGGCGGGATCAAGTGGGGAGATCAGTGGAATATTGGGGGGGGTCAGTGACGCTGAGGGAAGATCAATGGAATATTGGGGGGGCATCAATGACATTGGGGGGGTCAGTGACACTCGGGTGGGGATCAATGATGCTGTGGGGGGGTCGATATCAGAGGTTATCAGAGGAAATCGCCGCCGCCGTCCTCCCGTGCCCAGAGCCCCGGCAGGACCCCAGCGCAGCTCCGGCTGCAGGCGGAGCAGGAGCGGCTCCTGCCGCCCGCAGCGATCCCGGTCCCGATCCCGACCGCAACGCCAGCTTGGGCCTCAGGCCCCGAGACCCACAACCCGCCCGCCGGGGGGGGCCGCACCTCTCGGGAGCCGCAGCCGACACTGACAGGACCCGAACCAGAACGCCCGCTCCCATTCCCGGCCCCGCCTGGCTCCGCGCAGGGCCGCGAGCAACCTCGGCTCGGCTCGGCTCGGCTCAGCTGCGAGGGGCGGGGCGGGGTCGCGGGAAATGGTCCCGCCCCCAAGCCGGGGCGTGCTCGGGGCGGAGCCGGGGCGGGCTCGGGGCGGAGCCGGGGCGGGCTCGGGGCGGATCCGGGGCGGGCTCGGGGCGGAGCCGGGGCGGATCCGGGGCGGGCTCGGGGCGGAGCCGAGGCGGGCTCGGGGCGGAGCCGGGGCGGGCTCTGGGCGGAGCCGGGGCGGGCTCGGGGCGGAGCCGGGGCGGGCTCGGGGCGGGCTCGGGGCGGAGCAGGGGCAGAGCCGGGGCGGGCTCGGGGCGGGGCCGGGGCGGAGCCGGGGCTCTGTGAGGCGGGGCCCGGAGGCAGCCGGGGCCGGGCAGTACCGGGGGCGCGGCTTCAGGGGCGCGGGGCGGGTCCCAAGTGCACGGCGCCGGGACCCCACCGGGGCGTTCCTCACCGAGCCCATAGAGCAGCAGCTACTTCCGCCACCCTTTTGAATCCCCGCGATTGGCGGGCTCGCTGAGGCATCGGCAGTGCTGATTGGACAGCGGGCCCCGGGAACCGCCCCCGCCCCCCGGCCCGCGCTGAGGGCCCGGGGCCTCTGCCCTCAGACCGGCTCCGGCTCCAACCCGGCCCGGGCTCTGCTCCGGTCCCCCCGGCCCGCCCTGAGGGCCCGGGGGCTCTGCGCCGAGACCGGCCTTGCCCCTCCCCGCCTCGCCCTGTAGTAGATTTCTGTTTGGTTTGTGGGAAGAAACAGGTGTGAGAAGTGAGATTTGTGCTGGAGAGGTGCTGCTGGGAAGAAAGGATGGAGTAAATCTGCTCCAAGGATGTGCGATGAAGAATTCAGGGTCAGAGGTGGGCAGTATTTATAAACTGTCTCCATATTTCCCTGTATCTCTGGGTGTTTGGATTGAGCCTGGGATTGTCAGCTATGTTATAAACAAGCCAACCCGGCTACTGAACTCCCAATGAACGTTTGGAAACCCTTGCACAGAAAGACAAGGTAGTAATGATTCCAAAGGAGAAAATGTAAATGAAGGGTAACGATTGCTGGGAAATTTCCTTAGGAATTGTGAACCTCACACAAACGGAATTTAGGAGGTGGAATCCCAGTTTCAGCCTTGGGCACGTGCAGGAGAAGAGGGATCCTTATTCACAGCAAGGAAAGCCCGGTGCCCCAGCGTGTCAGTGCACACAGTGCAATGTCCAGGAAATGAGCAGCAGGGACTGGCAGCAGCTGCAGGTGAGAGCTGTCACAGGCTGATTGAGGGGACAGAGCAGCCCCAGGTGAGAGCTGTCACACTGATGAGGGGACAGAGCAGCCCCAGGTGAGAGCTGTCACACTGATGAGGGGACAGGTGGAAGCTGTAAAGGATAACGAGGGGGCGGGTCCTGCCAGCACTGCTTTAAGAGGGGAGCCCGAGCTCAGTTTGGCACGGAGCTGCGGGAGGAGAGGGGTTTATGCCGGGCTCCCAGGTGAGGCTCATGGAAGGATGGTGAGTTCATCTCACAGGGGCTGGGGGAGGCCTTGGGCGTGGAACATTACCTCAGGAGGTGCTGAGGGACAAACCTTTGTGCCGAGCAGCAGCAGCACAAAAGGTTGAAATAAGTTTTGGTTTGGCATGTAGTGATGGGATTGGCGTCTATGGTGTGCTAGTGTTATCTAAAGGTTTAAACTTTAATGTTTATTTTTAAAGCTTTAAGTTAATGAATTAATATAGGTTGCAAGACATGGGCTTTTTCCTTTTTATTTGGCTAGCGGGAGGTCTTTAACTTTGGGGGCGCTCTGGGTATATGTTCTGGAGTATTATTGAGGGGATTGGACGTGGGGTTGTTTTTATTATATTCAGTAGTTTGACTGGGGGTGATAAGAGTTGGCTTTTTTTGCTGGAATTTTTTTGGGGTTGTCTGTTTGAAAATTTATGTATTTATGCAGTTAAGTGTAGTGGTGTTTCCGGTGTAACTCTTCAGCTTATGTTATTGTTTGTGTGTTTGAGGTGGTCCACTTGTCTTACGCCCTGACCGATTGGCCAACAGATCTGCTGAGATCATACATCGATGTTTGTTTTATTTCTTGTAGCCGAATAAGAGACAGCAGCCCGGTGACAGCAGGAAATTCCCAGAGGGCGAGGCGGCCTTCTGTGGCACCCGACATGGATTCTCATCCCCAGACGTCCAAGAGATAAGTGGAGGGTTCAGAGCCACAGAGGGGATGAAAGTGGAGTGCTGGGTCAGGACTTGTCAGGAGGGGTTTTTGAGTCAGGTTTGGAGATAGGGATGTCCAAGATGTGCCAATTGAGAGTACAGGTGTACCAGCCCGACCCAAACCCGAAGGAGTAGCCCTAAAGACATGCCCGTTTCCCTGAGTGCGGGTACAGGCAGGAGCCCTTATGCAGGACAATGCCAGAAGGCCTGGCTGCGAGGTGTAGGGCTCTAAAGAAGTTGGGTTTAGAAGGGGGGAGGTGTAGCCACACACACAGAGGCTGAGGTAAAGGACTCAAGGACTAGAGGACACACGGTGAAAACCAGGGGAACAGGCTAGGATACAAGTCAGAGTACAGGTGTAGCGGCCCTCACAGCACTGCTACCAGCACACTTCCCCTGAGAGCAGGTGCAGGCAGCAGCCCTAGTGCAGGAACACACCAGAAGCTCTGACCTGTGCAGACACTGTCAGGCTAGGGCCAGGCAGGAAGCGATAGTGGGGAGCAGGATCCAGCAGGGCTGGGGATAACGGGGGTTTCCCGCCCCACCCACCCTGGGATTCCCTGTCTCTCCGCAGCCGGTGGAAGTGCTCCTGATTTCCCTCTCGAGGCGGCGGTTGGTAAGGCTTCGTGCCTTTTGCCACCGCAAAGAGTTCGGCTCTGTCAGCCTCTGCCCTGTCTCAGGGCCACGTTTCTTAGGGTAGGCAGGGAACAACTGTGGATGTACCTGTCCTGCGTGCGGGACAGCTCTTGGGACCCTAACGGTGCAGAGCGTCCCCGGCTGCAAGGTCTAGGGCTCTGAAGAAGCAGGGTTCAGAAGGGGGGAGGTTACAGTGATGCACACAGAGGCTGAGGTAAAGGACTGAAGGACTAGAGAACACACAGTGAAAATCAGGGGTACAGCCTAGGATACAAGTCAGAGTACAGGTATCCCGGTCCTCACAGTGCTGCTTCCAACACTGTTTCCCTGAGAGCAGGTGCAGGCAGCAATCCTAATGGCAAGGCAATGCCAGAAGTCCTGAGAGGTGCAGGCAGTAACCCTAAGCTAGGGCCAGGCAGGAAGTGACAGTGGTGGGGCCGAGTCCACAGGGTTGAGGTTCACCGGGGATGTCCACCCTGCGTTCCTGTCCTGCTCTAACCGGGGATGCTCACAGCCCTAATGGAGGCCACGGTGGGTGGGCTCAGTGCCAGTAATGCCTCTAAGGCTTTGGCGCTGCGAGCGTCAGCCTCCGAGCTCAGCTGAAGCACGCACGGGGCCCGAGGACCCGGTCCTGCTTAAGAGACGGTGAGTAGCAGAGCTGCTGGTTTTTGGCTGATGTGCAGCTAAGATTATGCTTTGATGTTTGGTTTTCTTTATTGTAGCTGACTAGGAGACAGCAGGCAAGTGACAGGAGGAATTTCCCAGAGGCATAGGCGGCCTTCTTTGGGACCCAGCGTGGATTCACCTCCCCAGACATCTGAGAGATAAGTGGAGGGCTCGGAACTAGGGAGAGGATGAAAGCGGGGTGCCAGGGCAGGGGTCAGCGGGAGGGATTTTTTGAGTCGGGTTTGGAGATGGGGATGTCCCAGATGTGACCCCTTAGGCTACAATAAGGGAAAGTCTCATTCTGGATCACAGTGCTGAGGTGTGCAGGGCAGAGCAGTCCCAGGGTGTGTTGTGTCTGTTGTGCACTTTGTGTCTTTTGGGTGTCTTGTCTTTTCCTTTAGTCTTTTCAGGCGCCTGTCAAAACCTCTGGCATCAGTCTTAGCATTTCTGATCTCTGTGCTCCTCAGCCAGGTGCCTTTGTCTCAGCTGCTCGGACACTCATCAGAATCCATCTCTCTTCACAAGCATCCAGTCCGATGCCTTTTCAGGTCTTGTTCTGAGCTGTACTGACAGCCGTGCACCGCCCTGATCCATTCCGGCGGGTTAGGTCTTGTGAGAATGCAAAGACAGGTCGAGGATTCTGACCGTAGGGTTCTCGGGCATCCATCTCTGCATTTCTTGGGATAAGTCATCCCGATGGCATCTTGTTCCTGCAGGGTTCTCTGAGCCTGGCCAGCTCACCTTCCTTCTCACCTCGGTCATCTCATTCCGAGTTCTCTGGACCCTCAGGGTCATTCTTCTTGCCCAGAGTTTTCTGTCCCTGTTGCGTCCCCTCGTTTGTCCTGTGCTGTGTCACGGGTGTTGGTGTGTGTTTGGCCGGGAGCTGCTCTGCCTTGATGCTCAGTCTGGGTGTAGGGGTACGAGGGTAATAGTGCCGGGGGCTTGAAATTTGTGATGTGGGGTGTAGTTAGACTGTAGAGGGTATTCCTAGATTGCCACAAGATGTGTGGAGCTGTCAAGGTATCCTGCAGCACTCTGACTTTTGTCCGAACTTTCTTTCAGATGCAGAGGGATGAAATCTGTGGCAGAGCCCCCCAGTCTGGGTGAGGGGCTCCCCTGAGAAGGTCAGTCACTGTTTTGATTTGCAGGGGAGGTGTAAATGATGGCTGTGTTACATCTCTGTTCTTTGTCTTTATTTTTAGGTGGTAAAGCCGGATCTCAGCAGTCAAGCTGACGTGGGCGAGGTGAGCAGCGATGGGTGGACAGAAGCAGTTGCTATTGTTCAAGCCTCACTCACTGGTGCAACTCTAAGCCTCCGTTCTTGTGTGTTTTAGGGAGTCCACTCGCAGGAGGCCGAGCTCCCCTCTCACCAACGGGACGACAGACCCGGGTCACCTCACCCGTGAGCCCTCCGGGAGCATTCCAGGAGTCTGTGATGGAGCCTTGATCTTCTCCTTGTGAAGGCCCCATCCAGGTAGGCTTGGATAACGGGCGAGGAGTTGAGGTGAGTCAGGGAGGAGAAGGAGGGATGGTCCCCTCAAGTTCCAGCGCTGCCACGTCACCTTGTCTGCTCTTTACCCAGGCAGACCCTGCGACGCCGGCGTTGGCCTCTGAGCGCAGCTGAAGCACGGGGCCGAGGACACGGGCAAGCTTAGGAGACAGTGAGTAGCAGAATTGTCGGGTTTTGGGTGATGGGCTGCCAAGATTATGCTTTGATGTTTGGTTTTCTTTATTGTAGCTGTGTAGGAGACAACAGCCCAGCAACAGCAGGAATTTCCCTGAGGGAGAGGCGGCCTTCTTTGCCACCCAGCGTGGATTCACCTCCCTAGACGTCCAAGAGATAAGTGGAGGGCTCGGAGCCAGGGAGGGCTTGAAAGCGGGGTGTGGGATCAGGGGCCACCGGGAGGGATTTTTTGAGTCATTTTTGGTGACAGGGATGTCCAAGAAGTGACCGCTTAGGCTACAGAAAGTCTCATTCTGGATCAGAGTGCCGAGGTGTGCCGGGCAGAGCAGTCCTGGTGTGTGTTGTGTCACTTGTCTGTTGTGCACTCTGTCTGTTTGGTGTCTTGTCTTTTCCTTTTGTCCTTTGAGGGGCCTATCAAAACCCCTGGCATCAGTCTTAGCATTTCTGATCTCTGTGCTCCTCAGCCAGGTGCCTTTGTCTCAGCTGCTCGGACACTCATCAGAATCCATCTCTCTTCACAAGCATCCAGTCCGATGCCTTTTCAGGTCTTGTTCTGAGCTGTACTGACAGCCGTGCACCGCCCTGATCCATTCCGGCGGGTTAGGTCTTGTGAGAATGCAAAGGCAGGTAGAGGATTCTGACCGTAGGATTCTCGGGCATCCATCTCTGCATTTCTTGGGATAAGTCATCCCGATGGCATCTTGTTCCTGCAGGGTTCTCTGAGCCTGGCCAGCTCACCTTCAGTCTCACCTCGGTCATCTCATTCCGAGTTCTCTGGACCCTCAGGGTCATTCTTCTTGCCCAGAGTTTTCTGTCCCTGTTGTGTCCCCTCGTTTGTCCTGTGCTGTGTCACGGGTGTTGGTGTGTGTTTGGCCGGGAGCTGCTCTGCCTTGATGCTCAGTCTGGGTGTGGGGGTAATAGGATAATAGTGCTGGGGGCTTGAAATTTGTGATGTGGAGTGTAGCAGGGCTGTCGAGGGTATTCCTAGATTTCCACAAGATATGTGGAGCTGTCAAGGTATCCTGCCGCACTCTGACTGTTGTTCTGACTTTCTTTCAGATGCAGGTGGATGAAATCTGTGGCAGAGCCCCCCATCCTGGGTGAGGGGGCTCCCCTGAGAAGGTCGGTCACTGTTTTGATTTGCAGGGGAGCTGTAAATGGTGGCCGTGTTACAGCTCTGTTCTTTGTCTTTATTTTTAGACCAGACCCTGCGACACCGGCGTTGGCCTCTGAGCGCAGCTGAAGCACAGGGCCGAGGACACAGGCAAGCTTAGGAGACTGTGAGTAGCAGAATTGCTGGTTTCTGGCTGATGTGCTGCTAAGAGCACAGGGTCACGTTTAGTTCTCTTTATTGTAGCTGACGAGGAGACACCAGCCTGGTCACAGCAGGAATTTCCCCGAGGGAGAGGCAGCCTTCTTTGGGACCCGGCGTGGATGCACCTCCCCAGACATCTGAGAGATAAGTGGAGAGCTCAGAGCCGTAGAGGGCATGAAAGAAGAGTGTGGGGTCACTAGCAAGGTTTTTTGAGTCAGGTTTGAAGACAGGGATGTCTAAGCTGTGACCCCTTAGGTTTCATCCAGGGAGAGTCTCATTCTGGATCACAGTGCCGAGGTGTGCAGGGCAGAGCAGTCCTGGTGTGTGTTGTGTCTGTTGTGCACTCTGTGTCTTGGGTGTCTTGTGTGTGCTGTCTTTTCCCTTAGCCCTTCAGGGGCCTGTCAAAACCTCTGGCATCAGTCTTAGCATTTCTGATCTCTGTGCTCCTCAGCCAGGTGCCTTTGTCTCAGCTGCTCGGACACTCATCAGAATCCATCTCTCTTCACAAGCATCCAGTCCGATGCCTTTTCAGGTCTTGTTCTGAGCTGTACTGACAGCCGTGCACCGCCCTGATCCATTCGGCGGGTTAGGTCTTGTGAGAATGCAAAGACAGGTCGAGGATTCTGACCGTAGGGTTCTCGGGCATCCATCTCTGCATTTCTTGGGATAAGTCATCCCGATGGCATCTTGTTCCTGCAGGGTTCTCTGAGCCTGGCCAGCTCACCTTCCATCTTACCTCGGTCATCTCATTCCGAGTTCTCTGGACCCTCAGGGTCATTCTTCTTGCCAGAGTTTTCTGTCCCTGTTGTGTCCCCTCGTTTGTCCTGTGCTGTGTCACGGGTGTTGGTGTGTGTTTGGCCTGGAGCTGCTCTGCCTTGATGCTCAGTCTGGGTGTGGGGGTAATAGGATAATAGTGCTGGGGGCTTGAAATTTGTGATGTGGGGTGTAGTTAGACTGTAGAGGGTATTCCTAGATTGCCACAAGATGTGTGGAGCTGTCAAGGTATCCTGCAGCACTCTGACTTTTGTCCCAACTTTCTTTCAGATGCAGAGGGATGAAATCCGTGGCAGAGCCCCCCATCCTGGGTGAGGGGCTCCCCTGAGAAGGTCGATCGCTATTCAAGGTGAGAGTCACATATTTCACATTTTTTGGCACTCCAGTGCAGGCCACCTGCATTTACAGCTTGAAACAGGTGAGTCCCTTGGTAACCCCTGGGCAGCAGCTGGAGCCTGCTCCGGGCTGGGCTGAGGGAGCAAACACTTGTGGCTGACACAGCTCCACACTGGGGGTACTTGGGAAAACACCTGCCTTGTCCTGGATTGTTTTTTTTTTTGAGCTTTTGACAAGGTTTTAGTCATCACCTTGGTAAAAATAAATGGTAAGGACTGAAGACATGAGAGGCTGGCAGGTTATATGCACGAAAGACAACTTTTTTTTTCTTAAATATTTGTGCAACCTATATCTTAATTTTGAGACTCTTTTTTGGTCAACTTTATTGTAAAACCCCCTTATTTTCAAGTTAGCTGCTTCAATAATGAATTTGTTTTACAAATACCCGCTAATGTCCGAAGGTTAAAGCACTAACACCAACATCCCACCTCTTTTATTTTTGCAGCAAAATTTTATCTTTACTAAACTTGAAACTTGATGTTTTTGCAGGTAGTAAGTTAAAGAAGGTGTTTATCTGCCCATCACTGATAGTCAGGGTCATGAAGAAATTGCTCTAGTGTTCTAAAATAAATGCAGATTTTTAGGCCTCTCCCATTCTCTCTGACTAGCAGCATGTGAATTGATTTTTGATCTCCTTTCTGTTGGTGTCTGTGGGTTTTAAGCTGCATGGAGAAGGTGTCTGTGGACATGGCACCCAGGGAATGGTGCTGGGAAGGGCAGGATGGAAAGGAGCTGCTCAGGAATCCAGAGCAGCAGTGGAGTGGGAGCTGGTGCTGCTGCCTCAGTCACACCCTCCTGGACAGTCTGTGCAGTGATAATATTCCTACTTTCCTTCCTGAACCTGGGGTTGGAGGAGAACATGAGTCTTGGCATTGTTGGAAAGGGGAACTCCAGGGAAAAACTGCTGTTTGTGTCCTCAGAGAGCAGTGGGAAGAGCCTGGGAGAAATCCTGGCTGGCTGAGGGATCCTTGTGTCCCCTCAGGAATAAATCCCTGCGTCTCCTCAGACCTGCTGGTTTGCAGTAGAGTTTGGGCACCTTTCGCTGCAGCTGTGGTTCTTAATAACTGGAAGTCCATGGATTGCTGGGCGATTCCCATAAGTTCTCCTATTTTGTAGGAGCTGCACGGTGAGGTCAGCATTCTGATGGAGGCCCTGGCACAGCTGCCAAGGGCAAGGAACGTGGAGCATCCCGGGGCTTCTCCCACCCGAGTTTCTCCCGGAGCGTGCTGCGTGTCATGCCGGATGTTTAACCCGGGTTTGGGGTGTTCTCCTGCAGTCCCAGCTCTGACTGCTGCCCCCGAGCCCCGGCCTTGCTCGGTCCCAGCACTGAACCTGGCAGGTGGGTGTGCTTTTCCAGCCCTTTAATCCCACGGGCAATCCCAGATTCCCGGAGCTCCCCGAGGCACAGCCTGGCCTCCCTCCCTGGGAGCTGCATTTCAGTCTGCCTGGACCAAGGCCATCCTGTTTGAGACTTTATTCCTGTTGCTTTTCCTCTTCCAGGTTGTGGGCAAAAAGGAGAGAGCCAGTAGGAAGTGAAGCCACTGGAAGGCCTTATCCCAGTCCAAGGTTGGATAGGAGTAACTGGACCTGTTGAATTCCCACTTCCCTTTAAATTAGAGCAGAGGAAGCAGATTTTAAATCATCATTCCATGAACTTTCACCAACTTCATGACTCTTGCAAAAGTTTTCAATGTTAGAAATTCCTGAGCTTGTTTTCCAGGCAAGCTTGGATTTAGATGTTATTCCTTCCTTTTATTTGAAGGAATAACTCTGATTTTCTCTCTGATTTTAGTAAGGGAATATTTATTTATTCCAATTTTCCATCCTAATTGGAATTTTTGCACCTTGTAGAGCACATTTCCAAGGAAATTTACCCAATTAATGTTGGTAAATCAGGAATTGTCCAGCACCATCTCCACAAAATTCTGTGAATTCCCAAGAAAACGTTGAAGTATTTATTTGCCATGATTCATCTCTTTGTAAAGTTCAATTTACTGCATTTTTAATTACATAAATGCCATTAAAACCTGAATCCAGGCCTAGCTGCTGTTCCTTGGACACAAGGGGCTGGTTCTTTCCTACCTTGGCACATTTGGGTGTTTGTCCAAAATGAGCTTCCCACTAAAATAGAATTTGTTTCCAAGCAAAAGTGGGAATTGTCTAGAAAACCTTCTGTTCTGGGGGGCACTGGGTTTGTTTCCCTTATTGCTGCATAATTGAGGAAAGCCATGGTGCTTTTTTAGGCAGTGGCAGGAGGTGAAAGCTGCATTTATTTAATTTTGTATTTTATTTCTTGTTATTTTTGTATTTTTATGCTCTTTTGTTGTGGTTTCTCATGTTGCGTTTTGTGGTTTTTCAAACCTTTTTCTTCCGTTTTTTAATTTTTATATTTCTTTCTTTAGCTATTTATTTACTTGTTAAAACTACTTTTAGTTTTTTATTTTAATTTTTTGTTTAAATTTTTTTTCCACTTTTTTGTTACTTTGAAATTTTTTTCTTTTGGTATTTTAATTTTATTTATTATTTTCTATAGTTTTGGTTTATTTTTTCATATTTTCTTTGTTCCTTTTTTTTTTTCCCCCATACTCTTTCTTCCCCCGGGCGCCTGGGGGTTTGGCTGTTGGCAAGAAAGATGAGAAATGACCTCGGTGCCCGCTGGACGTCGGGATGTCACAGAGAGCGCAGTTGGCAAAAGCTCTGTATTTTCTGCTCCATAAAACTCCTGAAGGGAGAAAGCTGTGACCACCGTGGTGCCGTTTTTTCCTTCCCAGCCCCGACCAGGTCTCCTCCTACCCGTGCACAGTGTTACCAGCAGCAGCCTGCTGTCCAGGCTGTCGAGGCGTATTTCAGAGGGGGCAATAAAAACAAAGTAGACGTTTTATTTTGAACTCTCCGACCCTGCTTGTTTATTAGCAAAGAACTCCAAAACAAAGCGAACAAAAAAAGAAAACCCACAAACTAAACTCCCCCGCAACCCACCAAAAAAAAACCATAGAGAAAGAGAAAACATGCCCATATTATTTGAATAAAGATTAAAACTTTACCCCTTAGAAAACCAGGCTCATTTAATTCAAATTAATTGTGTTTCTGATGTGTTAGGTTAATGAATTCATCTAGTGTAAAATATCGTTTAAAATATAAACAAACGAATTAAAAAATAATGAAAAAGAAAAATAACAAAAAGTATAGGATATGAAAAATAATATAAATAATAAATACACAATATATTATTACATACTACACGTTTTATAAATATATATAATATACATAATATAAACATCTATAATGTACATAATCATGATATTTCAATGAAATGTATTATTATTTATAACATTACATAATAAATAATAAATTATTTTATATATAACTTTCTATACTTAATATATATAATAAATATAATAGTATAATAAACATAATACATGATGTATAATGTACATAATATAAAAGCTGAATTGTAATGATTAATGTAAATATCAGAATCACAAAGATAAAAAATATTGAAATAGAGCCTGAACGAAAGGCTTTTTTGTTTCGGTCTGGTTGCTGGCAGGGCTCTCGCAGGTGTGCTCGGGGGTCTTTTGGGCCATTTATTCCGGAGGCTGTTCGGAAGGGCATTTCTGGGCACGTTCGTTTATGGCTCCGCTCCGCGCCGCCGCGCGGCAGTGCTGCCACCCTGTGGGCAGAGAGCGGTAGTGCAGCTTCCCCCCCGCCCGGCCCGCCCGATCTGTGCGGCAATGCTGCCACCGTGTGGGCAAACAGCGGTAGTGCAGCTGTCCCTCCCGCCCGTCCCGCCTGATCTGTGCGGCAATGCTGCCACCCTGTGGGCAAAGAGCGGTAGTGCAGCTGTCCCTCCCGCCCGTCCCGCCTGATCTGTGCGGCAATGCTGCCACCCTGTGGGCAAAGAGCGGTAGTGCAGCTGTCCCCCATGACCGTCCCGCCGGAGCCGTGCGGCAGTGCTGCCACCCTGTGGGCAAAGAGCGGTAGTGCAGCTGTCCCCCCCCGCCCGTCCCCGACGCGCGTGGCAGCCCCGCATTGTGAGCTCGGGGGCGGCGCTGCCGCCCGCCCGCCCGCAGCTCGGGGCCGAAAGGGAGGGAAAAAGGCAAGGAGCCCGGGCGCGTGGCAGCCGGCTGCCTGCGCGCGCCACCCGGACCCCGGAGCCGTCCGGGCGCGCTTTTCCGCGGCGTCTGCGGGTGTGCGGACACGGGATGGGGGCGCAGCGGCGCCGCGGGCGGCAGTCCATTGAGTCAGGCGCTTGTGTGAGCGGCCGAGGGGGCATTTTAGTGGGTTCCACTACCAAGATGGCGGCGAGACGCGAGGCGCCTGACCTTCTAAAAAGGGCGGCCAAAAGGGCGGGAAAAATAAGGACCCTATAGGTGATTATGCAGCTGCCTGCACAAAACCCCGACTACGGCGCCGCCCGGGGGCAATTTTCCGCGGCGTTTCCAGGTGTGGGGACACGGGCCGTGTGCTCAGTCGCGCCGCGTCCGCGTTCAGATTCGTTGATTTAGTCAGGCGTCTGCGTAAACACCTGGCGGAGGCCTATGCCGAGCCGCAAAGAACATGGCGGCCGGGACGGAAGTGGCCTCAGGAGCAACCAAGATGGCGGCAAGGGAAAGCGGAAGTCACACGTCGCCCCTCACAAAATGGCGCCGAGGCGCGAGGCGCCCGACCTTCCAAAAAAGGCGGCCAAAAGGGCGGGAAAAAATAAGGACCCTATAGGCATTTAGCCAGACGCCTGCACAAAAACCCCGACTACGGCGCTGCCCGGGCGCAATTTTCCGCGGCGTTTCCAGGTGTGCCGACACGGGCCGTGTGCTCAGTCGCGACGCGCTTGCGTTCGGATTCGTTGATTTAGTCAGGCGTCTGTGTAAACACCTGGCGGAGGCCTATGCCGAGCCACAAAGAACATGGCGGCCGGGACGGAAGTGGCCTCAGGAGCAACCAAGATGGCGGCAAGGAAAAGCGGAAGTCACGCGTCGCCCCTCACAAAATGGCGCCGAGGCGCGAGGCGCCCGACCTTCCAAAAAGGGCGGCCAAAAGGGCGGGAAAAAATAAGGACCCTGTAGGCGTTTACGCAGATGCCTGCACAAAAACCCCGACTACAGCGCCGCCCGGGCGCAATTTTCCGCGGCGTTTCCAGGTGTGCAGACACCGGCCATGTGCTCATCCGCGCCGCCTCCGGGTTCGGATTCGTGGATTTAGTCAGGCGTCTGTGTAAACACCTGCCGGGGGCCTTAGCGGTGCCGCAAAAAAGATGCCGGCGGGACCGGAAGTGGCCTCAGACGCAACCAAGATGGCGGCAAGGAAGGGCGGAATGCTCGTGGGGCTCATCGCGGCCGAAAATCACCGAGTGCAGCTCACACCCTGCAATGGCAAAAGCTGTTTTATTAAAACTCAGCCGAGAATTTTCCTCTTATTTCCAGGTCACAGGATATACTGAGCCTGAGAGGGATCCTAAAATCTGACTCTCAAGCAGACGGACCGTTTGAGAATCGAACTCAGCACCTTGGCATTACCCGGACTCTGCTCCAAGCAGCTGAACCAATCTCTGCATTATGGGGATGGACCTCCATAGGATGGCAACGCTTGGCCCCACTAAGGTAAGTGCAGTGCCGCCTTCTCTGCCAAAGCTGCTTCACACACCAGCCCCTGGAATGGCTCGAGGGCAGAACTGGCTGGCAGGTCACGACAGCACAAAGCTCTTCCAGTGACGCTGATTTCCTGTCCTTTCCAGGATTTACTCAACAGCTGCCGTAAAAGTACTTACACAAAGTCTCTTTCTGGGCGGAAAGGAGCAGGACAAGTCCTGAGGCTTCCCTTCTTCCACGGCCAAAGTTCTGGAGAGAGGCAGGGCCGGTCCCACCCGCACAGGGGCGTTTCCTGCAGGTGAGTGTTGCCGGGCCAAACTGATGGCAGCTGCTGAGGCCGGGGCTGCTTTTCTGGCCGGAGGCCTCGGTGCCCCCCCGTGCCGCCTGCAGTGTCCCTCGGGGTTTCCTGCAGGTGTCCCGGGTGCCCGGAGGCGCAGGGAGGAAGGAGGCCGGCAGCCCCAGCGGGGCCAGCAGCCCTGGGATGATGTGCAGGGGAGGAGCTGTGCCTGCGGGGCCCCGCCCGTGGCAGCGGCGGCCAAACGCAGGGCCCGGGGCCGGGCTCGGGGCTGGCACGGACACGGCCCCGGGGCTGCCGCGGCTCCTCGGCCAGAGGCTGCTCCCACCGGGCACGGGGAGATGCTGCAGCCCGGACAGAGGCACCCACAGCCCAAGAGCTCCCCAGGGAACAGCTGGCATTGCCCGGGAACGGCGGCTCGGGCTGTCTGCAGAGGGGCTCAGACAGCAATTCCCACCTCCCGGAGCTCCCACACAGTTGCCAGGGATGTCCTGGCCACCCCAAATCCCCTCCCTTTCAGCCTGAGGACATCACCCATCGGCAGCATTAAAGCCAAGGTGCTCCTCCCTCACAGAAATTAAATCCAGAGCAACGGCCCTCGGAGATGCCTCAAAATCAAAGGTTTGAGTGGGATGGAGTTTCGTTTGGATGAAGTCTGGACTTTTCCAGGGAGCCAGCTGGAGTGCAGAAGTGATGGAAAGCTTTTGCAGGTGGGTCCCACTGGAGGTGTGCTGAAGGCAGGGATGGGCATCCCTTGCCTGAGGGAAAGGCGCTTGCAGAGGCCACTGCTGGGGCTCGGAAAGGAGCTGAGCTCCTACAGGGAGCTGTGTCCTCCCGAGGGCACAGGGGCTGCCTCAGCACAGGCCGGCCAGTGCCTTCTCCTGCTCTGAAACATCACCTGGAGCCCGAGCTCAGGGGGTGGCTGAATTCCAGGGAAATCTGACAGGTGACCCCCAGGGGATGAGGGTTAGAATTAACCAAATCTATGGAATAGAAACCTATCCTGTCCCCATCCTGCTGAGCTTCCTTGGAAGCTCTGCTGGTTCCTGACACATCTGGCATTCAAGC
>NW_027095112.1:0-34315 GCF_029207755.1 Chamaea fasciata | reverse complement strand
AAGGTCAGCTGCCCAGGTGCCTGATGTCAGTTTGTAGGAGGCCTTTGGCACTCTAAGGGAAGCCAGGCTTCCAGCTTGTGGCAGCTTGCATCTGGAAGAAATCCTGTTTCGTTCGGGATTGTAGGTGGCCGAGGCCAGTTGCCCGGCAGAGGGAGTTGGGCAGAAAGGATGGCCTGTTTCCAGGGGTAAGTAAAGTCAGCTGCCCAGGTGACTGATGTCAGTTTGTAGCAGGCCTTTGACCCTCCATAGGAAGCCAGGCTTCCAGTTTGTGGCAGCTTGCATCTGGAAGAAATCCTGTTCCGTTCAGGATTGTAGGTTGCCGGAGCTGGGTGCCCGGCTGAGGGAGTTGGGCACAAAGGATGGCCTGTTTCCAGGGGTAAGTAATGTCAGCTGCCAAGGTGCCTGATGTCAGTTTGTAGGAGGCCTTTGGCCCTCCAAGGGAAGCCAGGCTTCCTGCTTGTGGCAGCTTGCATCTGGAAGAAATCCTGTTTCGTTCGGGATTGTAGGTGACCGAGGCCATTTGCCCGGCAGAGGGAGTTCGGTACAAATGATGGCCTTTTTCCAGGAGTAAGTAAAGTCAGCTGCCCAGGTGCCTGATGTCAGTTTGTAGGAGGCCTTTGGCCCTCAAAGGGAAGCAAGTCTTCCAGTTTGTGGCAGCTTGCATCTGGAAGAAATCCTGTTTCGTTCGGGATTGTAGGTGGCCGAGGCCATTTGCCCGGCAGAGGGAGTTCGGTACAAATGATGGCCTTTTTCCAGGAGTAAGTAAAGTCAGCTGCCCAGGTGCCTGATGTCAGTTTGTAGGAGGCCTTTGGCCCTCAAAGGGAAGCAAGTCTTCCAGTTTGTGGCAGCTTGCATCTGGAAGAAATGCTGTTCCGTTCGGGATTGTAGGTGGCCGAGGCCAGGTGCCCGGCAGAGGGAGTTGGGCACAAAGGATGGCCTGTTTCCAGGAGTAAGTAAAGTCAGCTACCCAGGTGCCTGATGTCATTTTGCAGGTGGCCTTTGGCTCTCCATGGGAAGCCAGGCTTCCTGATTGTGGCAGCTTGCATCTGGAAGAAATCCTGTTCCGTTCGGGATTGTAGGTGGCCGAGGCATGGTGCCCGGCAGAGGGAGTTGGATAAAAAGGATGGCCTATTTCCTGGGGTACGTAAATTCAGCTGCCCAGGTGCCTGATGTCAGTTTGTAGGAGGCTTTTGGCCCTCCAAGGGAAGCTAGTCTTCCTGCTTGTGGCAGTTTGCATCTGGAAGAAATGCTGTTCCGTTCGGGATTGTAGGTGGCCAAAGCCAGGTGCCCGGCAGAGGGAGTTGGGCACAAAGGATGGCCTGTTTCCTGGGGTAAGTAAATTCAGCTGCCTAGGTGCCTGATGTCAGTTTGTAGGAGGCCTTTGGCCCTCCAAGGGAAGCCAGGCTTCCAGATTGTGGCAGCTTGCATCTGGAAGAAATCCTGTTTCGTTCGGGATTGTAGGTGTCCGAGGCCAGGTGCCTGGCAGAGGGAGTTGGGCACAAAGGATGGCCTGTTTCAAGGGGTAAGTAAAGTCAGCTGCCCAGGTGCCTGATGTCAGTTTGTAGGAGGCCTTTGGCCCTCCATGAGAAGCCAGGCTTCCTGCTTGTGGCAGCTTGCATCTGGAAGAAATCCTGTTCCATTCGGGATTGTAGTTGGCCGAGGCATGGTGCCCGGCAGAGGGAGTTGGATAAAAGGGATGGCCTGTTTCCAGGGGTAAGTAAAGTCAGCTGCCCAGGTGCCTGATGTCAGTTTGTAGGAGGCCTTTGGCCCTCCAAGGGAAGCTAGTCTTCCAGCTTGTGGCAGCTTGCAACTGGATGTAATCCTATTCTGTTCGGGATTGTAGGTGGCCCAAACCGGGTGCCCTGAAGAGGGAGTTGGGCACAAAGGATGGCCTGTTTCCAGGGGTAAGTAAAGTCAGCTGCCCAGGTGCCTGATGTCAGTTTGTAGCAGGCCTTTGACCCTCCATAGGAAGCCAAACTTCCAGTTTGTGGCAGCTTGCATCTGGAAGAAATCCTGTTCCGTTCGAGATTGTAGGTTGCCGGAGCTGGGTGCCCGGCTGAGGGAGTTGGGCACAAAGGATGGCCTGTTTCCAGGGGTAAGTAAAGTCAGCTGCCAAGGTGCCTGATGTCAGTTTGTAGGAGGCCTTTGGCCCTCCAAGGGAAGCCAGGCTTCCAGCTTGTGGCAGCTTGCATCTGGAAGAAATCCTGTTCCGTTTGGGATTGTAGGTGGCCGAGGCCAGTTGCCCGGAAGAGGGAGTTGGGCACAAATGATGGCCTGTTTCCTGGGGTAAGTAAAGTCAGCTGCTCAGGTGCCTGATGTCAGTTTGTAGGAGGCCTTTGCCCCTCTATGGGAAGCCAGGCTTCCTGCTTGTGGCAGCTTGCATCTGGAAGAAATCCTGTTTCGTTCGGGATTGTAGGTGGCCGAGGCCAGGTGCCTGGCAGAGGGAGTTGGGCACAAAGGATGGCCTGTTTCCAGGGGTAAGTAAAGTCAGCTGCCCAGGTGCCTGATGTCAGTTTGTAGGAGGCCTTTGGCCCTCCATGAGAAGCCAGGCTTCCAGCTTGTGGCAGCTTGCATCTGGAAGAAATCCTGTTCCATTCGGGATTGTAGGTGGCTGAGGCATGGTGCCCAGCAGAGGGAGTTGGATAAAAAGGATGGCCTGTTTCCAGGGGTAAGTAAAGTCAGCTGCCCAGGTGCCTGATGTCAGTTTGTAGGAGGCCTTTGGCCCTCCAAGGGAAGCTAGTCTTCCAGTTTGTGGCAGCTTGCAACTGGATGTAATCCTGTTCTGTTCGGGATTGTAGGTGGCCCAAACCGGGTGCCCGGCAGAGGGAGTTGGGCACAAAGGATGGCCTGTTTCCAGGGGTAAGTAAAGTCAGCTGCCCAGGTGCCTGATGTCAGTTTGTAGCAGGCCTTTGGCCCTCCAAGGGAAGCTAGTCTTCCAGTTTGTGGCAGCTTGCAACTGGATGTAATCCTGTTCTGTTCGGGATTGTAGGTGGCCCAAACCGGGTGCCCGGCAGAGGGAGTTGGGCACAAAGGATGGCCTGTTTCCAGGGGTAAGTAAAGTCAGCTGCCCAGGTGCCTGATGTCAGTTTGTAGGAGGCCTTTGGCACTCTAAGGGAAGCCAGGCTTCCAGCTTGTGGCAGCTTGCATCTGGAAGAAATCCTGTTTCGTTCGGGATTGTAGGTGGCCGAGGCCAGTTGCCCGGCAGAGGGAGTTGGGCACAAAGGATGGCCTGTTTCCAGGGGTAAGTAAAGTCAGCTGCCCAGGTGACTGATGTCAGTTTGTAGCAGGCCTTTGACCCTCCATAGGAAGCCAGGCTTCCAGTTTGTGGCAGCTTGCATCTGGAAGAAATCCTGTTCCGTTCGGGATTGTAGGTTGCCGGAGCTGGGTGCCCGGCTGAGGGAGTTGGGCACAAAGGATGGCCTGTTTCCAGGGGTAAGTAATGTCAGCTGCCAAGGTGCCTGATGTCAGTTTGTAGGAGGCCTTTGGCCCTCCAAGGGAAGCCTGTCTTCCTGCTTGTGGCAGCTTGCATCTGGAAGAAATCCTGTTTCGTTCGGGATTGTAGGTGGCCGAGGCCATTTGCCCGGCAGAGGGAGTTCGGTACAAATGATGGCCTTTTTCCTGGGGTACGTAAAGTCAGCTGCCCAGGTGCCTGATGTCAGTTTGTAGGAGGCCTTTGGCCCTCCAAGGGAAGCAAGTCTTCCAGTTTGTGGCAGCTTGCATCTGGAAGAAATGCTGTTCCGTTCGGGATTGTAGGTGGCCGAGGCCAGGTGCCCGGCAGAGGGAGTTGGGCACAAAGGATGGCCTGTTTCCAGGAGTAAGTAAAGTCAGCTACCCAGGTGCCTGATGTCATTTTGTAGGTGGCCTTTGGCTCTCCATGGGAAGCCAGGCTTCCTGATTGTGGCAGCTTGCATCTGGAAGAAATCCTGTTCCGTTCGGGATTGTAGGTGGCTGAGGCATGGTGCCCGGCAGAGGGAGTTGGATAAAAAGGATGGCCTATTTCCTGGGGTACGTAAAGTCAGCTGCCCAGGTGCCTGATGTCAGTTTGTAGGAGGCTTTTGGCCCTCCAAGGGAAGCTAGTCTTCCTGCTTGTGGCAGTTTGCATCTGGAAGAAATGCTGTTTCGTTCGGGATTGTAGGTGGCCAAAGCCAGGTGCCCGGCAGAGGGAGTTGGGCACAAAGGATGGCCTGTTTTCTGGGGTAAGTAAATTCAGCTGCCTAGGTGCCTGATGTCAGTTTGTAGGAGGCCTTTGGCCCTCCAAGGGAAGCCAGGCTTCCAGCTTGTGGCAGCTTGCATCTGGAAGAAATCCTGTTTCGTTCGGGATTGTAGGTGGCCGAGGCCAGGTGCCTGGCAGAGGGAGTTGGGCACAAAGGATGGCCTGTTTCAAGGGGTAAGTAAAGTCAGCTGCCCAGGTGCCTGATGTCAGTTTGTAGGAGGCCTTTGGCTCTCCATGAGAAGCCAGGCTTCCTGCTTGTGGCAGCTTGCATCTGGAAGAAATCCTGTTCCATTCGGGATTGTAGTTGGCCGAGGCATGGTGCCCGGCAGAGGGAGTTGGATAAAAGGGATGGCCTGTTTCCAGGGGTAAGTAAAGTCAGCTGCCCAGGTGCCTGATGTCAGTTTGTAGGAGGCCTTTGGCTTTCCAAGGGAAGCTAGTCTTCCAGCTTGTGGCAGCTTGCAACTGGATGTAATCCTATTCTGTTCGGGATTGTAGGTGGCCCAAACCGGGTGCCCGGCAGAGGGAGTTGGGCACAAAGGATGGCCTGTTTCCAGGGGTAAGTAAAGTCAGCTGCCCAGGTGCCTGATGTCAGTTTGTAGGAGGCCTTTGGCCCTCCAAGGGAAGCCAGGCTTCCAGCTTGTGGCAGCTTGCATCTGGAAGAAATCCTGTTCCATTTGGGATTGTAGGTGGCCGAGGCCTGGTGCCCGGCAGAGGGAGTTGGGCACAAAGGATGGCCTGTTTCCAGCGGTAAGTAAAGTCAGCTGCCCAGGTGCTTGGTGTCAGTTTGTAAGAGGTCTTTGGCCCTCTAAGGGAAGCCAGGCTTCCAGTTTGTGGCAGCTTGCATCTGGAAGAAATCCAGTTTCGTTCGGGATTGTAGGTGGCCGAGGCCAGGTGCCCGGCAGGGGGAGTTGGGCACAAAGGATGGCCTGTTTCCATGGGTAAGTAAAGTCAGCTGCCCAGGTGCCTGATGTCAGTTTGTAGGAGGCCTTTGGCCCTCCAAGGGAAGCTAGTCTTCCAGCTTGTGGCAGCTTGCAACTGGATGTAATCCTATTCTGTTCGGGATTGTAGGTGGCCCAAACCGGGTGCCCGGCAGAGGGAGTTGGGCACAAAGGATGGCCTGTTTCCAGGGGTAAGTAAAGTCAGCTACCCAGGTGCCTGATGTCAGTTTGTAGCAGGCCTTTGACCCTCCATAGGAAGCCAAACTTCCAGTTTGTGGCAGCTTGCATCTGGAAGAAATCCTGTTCCGTTCGAGATTGTAGGTTGCCGGAGCTGGGTGCCCGGCTGAGGGAGTTGGGCACAAAGGATGGCCTGTTTCCAGGGGTAAGTAAAGTCAGCTGCCAAGGTGCCTGATGTCAGTTTGTAGGAGGCCTTTGGCCCTCCAAGGGAAGCCAGGCTTCCAGCTTGTGGCAGCTTGCATCTGGAAGAAATCCTGTTCCGTTTGGGATTGTAGGTGGCCGAGGCCAGTTGCCCGGAAGAGGGAGTTGGGCACAAATTATGGCCTGTTTCCTGGGGTAAGTAAAGTCAGCTGCTCAGGTGCCTGATGTCAGTTTGTAGGAGGCCTTTGCCCCTCAATGGGAAGCCAGGCTTCCTGCTTGTGGCAGCTTGCATCTGGAAGAAATCCTGTTTCGTTCGGGATTGTAGGTGGCCGAGGCCAGGTGCCTGGCAGAGGGAGTTGGGCACAAAGGATGGCCTGTTTCAAGGGGTAAGTAAAGTCAGCTGCCCAGGTGCCTGATGTCAGTTTGTAGGAGGCCTTTGGCCCTCCATGAGAAGCCAGGCTTCCAGCTTGTGGCAGCTTGCATCTGGAAGAAATCCTGTTCCGTTCGGGATTGTAGGTGGCCGAGGCCTGGTGCCCGGCAGAAGGAGTTGGGCACAAAGGATGGCCTGTTTCCTGGGGTAAGTAAAGTCAGCTGCCCAGGTGCTTGGTGTCAGTTTGTAAGAGGTCTTTGGCCCTCTAAGGGAAGCCAGGCTTCCAGTTTGTGGCAGCTTGCATCTGGAAGAAATCCAGTTTCGTTCGGGATTGTAGGTGGCCGAGGCCAGGTGCCCGGCAGAGGGAGTTGGGCACAGAGGATGGCCTGTTTCCATGGGTAAGTAAAGTCAGCTGCCCAGGTGCCTGATGACAGTTTTTAGGAGGCCTTTGGCCCTCCAAGGGAAGCCAGGCTTCCTGCTTGTGGCAGCTTGCATCTGGAAGAAATCCTGTTCCGTTTGGGATCGTAGGTGGCCGAGGCCAGGTGCCCTGCAGGGGGAGTTGTGCAAAAAGGATGGCCTGTTTCCTGGAGTAAGTAAAGTCAGCTGCCCAGGTGCCTGATGTCAGTTTGTAGAAGGCCTTTGGCTCTGCATGGGAAGCCAGGCTTCCTGCTTGTGGCAGCTTGCATCTGGAAGAAATCCTGTTTCGTTCGGGATTGTAGGTGGCCGAGGCCATTTGCCCGGCAGAGGGAGTTCGGTACAAATAATGGCCTTTTTCCAGGAGTAAGTAAAGTCAGCTGCCCAGGTGCCTGATGTCAGTTTGTAGGAGGCCTTTGGCCCTCCAAGGGAAGCAAGTCTCCCAGTTTGTGGCAGCTTGCATCTGGAAGAAATGCTGTTCCGTTCGGGATTGTAGGTGGCCGAGGCCAGGTGCCCGGCAGAGGGAGTTGGGCACAAAGGATGGCCTGTTTCCAGGAGTAAGTAAAGTCAGCTACCCAGGTGCCTGATGTCATTTTGTAGGTGGCCTTTGGCTCTCCATGGGAAGCCAGGCTTCCTGATTGTGGCAGCTTGCATCTGGAAGAAATCCTGTTCCGTTCGGGATTGTAGGTGGCCGAGGCCAGGTGCCCGGCAGAGGGAGTTGGATAAAAAGGATGGCCTATTTCCTGGGGTACGTAAAGTCAGCTGCCCAGGTGCCTGATGTCAGTTTGTAGGAGGCTTTTGGCCCTCCAAGGGAAGCCAGCCTTCCTGCTTGTGGCAGTTTGAATCTGGAAGAAATGCTGTTCCGTTCGGGATTGTAGGTGGCCAAAGCCAGGTGCCCGGCAGAGGGAGTTGGGCACAAAGGATGGCCTGTTTCCTGGGGTAAGTAAATTCAGCTGCCCAGGTGCCTGATGTCAGTTTGTAGGAGGCCTTTGGCCCTCCATGAGAAGCCAGGCTTCCTGCTTCTGGCAGCTTGCATCTGGAAGAAATCCTGTTCCATTCGGGATTGTAGGTGGCCGAGGCATGGTGCCCGGCAGAGGGAGTTGGATAAAAGGGATGGCCTGTTTCCAGGGGTAAGTAAAGTCAGCTGCCCAGGTGCCTGATGTCAGTTTGTAGGAGGCCTTTGGCCCTCCAAGGGAAGCTAGTCTTCCTGCTTGTGGCAGCTTGCATCTGGATGAAATCCTGTTCCGTTCGGGATTGTAGGTGGCCGAGGCCAGGTGCCCGGCAGAGGGAGTTGGGCACAAAGGATGGCCTGTTTCCAGGAGTAAGTAAAGTCAATGGCCCAGGTGCCTGATGTCAGTTTGTAGCAGGCCTTTGACCCTCCATAGGCAGCCAGGCTTCCAGTTTGTGGCAGCTTGCATCTGGAAGAAATCCTGTTCCGTTCGGGATTGTAGGTGGCCGAGGCCTGGTGCCCGGCAGAGGGAGTTGGGCACAAAGGATGGCCTGTTTCCAGGGGTAAGTAAAGTCAGCTGCCCAGGTGCTTGGTGTCAGTTTGTAAGAGGTCTTTGGCCCTCTAAGGGAAGCCAGGCTTCCAGTTTGTGGCAGCTTGCAACTGGATGTAATCCTGTTCTGTTCGGGATTGTAGGTGGCCCAAACCGGGTGCCCGGCAGAGGGAGTTGGGCACAAAGGATGGCCTGTTTCCAAGGGTAAGTAAAGTCAGCTGCCCAGGTGCCTGATGTCAGTTTGTAGGAGGCCTTTGGCACTCTAAGGGAAGCCAGGCTTCCAGCTTGTGGCAGCTTGCATCTGGAAGAAATCCTGTTTCGTTCGGGATTGTAGGTGGCCGAGGCCAGTTGCCCAGGCAGAGGGAGTTGGGCAGAAAGGATGGCCTGTTTCCAGGGGTAAGTAAAGTCAGCTGCCCAGGTGACTGATGTCAGTTTGTAGCAGGCCTTTGACCCTCCATAGGAAGCCAGGCTTCCAGTTTGTGGCAGCTTGCATCTGGAAGAAATCCTGTTCCGTTCAGGATTGTAGGTTGCCGGAGCTGGGTGCCCGGCTGAGGGAGTTGGGCACAAAGGATGGCCTGTTTCCAGGGGTAAGTAATGTCAGCTGCCAAGGTGCCTGATGTCAGTTTGTAGGAGGCCTTTGGCCCTCCAAGGGAAGCCAGGCTTCCTGCTTGTGGCAGCTTGCATCTGGAAGAAATCCTGTTTCGTTCGGGATTGTAGGTGACCGAGGCCATTTGCCCGGCAGAGGGAGTTCGGTACAAATGATGGCCTTTTTCCAGGAGTAAGTAAAGTCAGCTGCCCAGGTGCCTGATGTCAGTTTGTAGGAGGCCTTTGGCCCTCAAAGGGAAGCAAGTCTTCCAGTTTGTGGCAGCTTGCATCTGGAAGAAATCCTGTTTCGTTCGGGATTGTAGGTGGCCGAGGCCATTTGCCCGGCAGAGGGAGTTCGGTACAAATGATGGCCTTTTTCCAGGAGTAAGTAAAGTCAGCTGCCCAGGTGCCTGATGTCAGTTTGTAGGAGGCCTTTGGCCCTCAAAGGGAAGCAAGTCTTCCAGTTTGTGGCAGCTTGCATCTGGAAGAAATGCTGTTCCGTTCGGGATTGTAGGTGGCCGAGGCCAGGTGCCCGGCAGAGGGAGTTGGGCACAAAGGATGGCCTGTTTCCAGGAGTAAGTAAAGTCAGCTACCCAGGTGCCTGATGTCATTTTGCAGGTGGCCTTTGGCTCTCCATGGGAAGCCAGGCTTCCTGATTGTGGCAGCTTGCATCTGGAAGAAATCCTGTTCCGTTCGGGATTGTAGGTGGCCGAGGCATGGTGCCCGGCAGAGGGAGTTGGATAAAAAGGATGGCCTATTTCCTGGGGTACGTAAATTCAGCTGCCCAGGTGCCTGATGTCAGTTTGTAGGAGGCTTTTGGCCCTCCAAGGGAAGCTAGTCTTCCTGCTTGTGGCAGTTTGCATCTGGAAGAAATGCTGTTCCGTTCGGGATTGTAGGTGGCCAAAGCCAGGTGCCCCGGCAGAGGGAGTTGGGCACAAAGGATGGCCTGTTTCCTGGGGTAAGTAAATTCAGCTGCCTAGGTGCCTGATGTCAGTTTGTAGGAGGCCTTTGGCCCTCCAAGGGAAGCCAGGCTTCCAGATTGTGGCAGCTTGCATCTGGAAGAAATCCTGTTTCGTTCGGGATTGTAGGTGTCCGAGGCCAGGTGCCTGGCAGAGGGAGTTGGGCACAAAGGATGGCCTGTTTCAAGGGGTAAGTAAAGTCAGCTGCCCAGGTGCCTGATGTCAGTTTGTAGGAGGCCTTTGGCCCTCCATGAGAAGCCAGGCTTCCTGCTTGTGGCAGCTTGCATCTGGAAGAAATCCTGTTCCATTCGGGATTGTAGTTGGCCGAGGCATGGTGCCCGGCAGAGGGAGTTGGATAAAAGGGATGGCCTGTTTCCAGGGGTAAGTAAAGTCAGCTGCCCAGGTGCCTGATGTCAGTTTGTAGGAGGCCTTTGGCCCTCCAAGGGAAGCTAGTCTTCCAGCTTGTGGCAGCTTGCAACTGGATGTAATCCTATTCTGTTCGGGATTGTAGGTGGCCCAAACCGGGTGCCCTGAAGAGGGAGTTGGGCACAAAGGATGGCCTGTTTCCAGGGGTAAGTAAAGTCAGCTGCCCAGGTGCCTGATGTCAGTTTGTAGCAGGCCTTTGACCCTCCATAGGAAGCCAAACTTCCAGTTTGTGGCAGCTTGCATCTGGAAGAAATCCTGTTCCGTTCGAGATTGTAGGTTGCCGGAGCTGGGTGCCCGGCTGAGGGAGTTGGGCACAAAGGATGGCCTGTTTCCAGGGGTAAGTAAAGTCAGCTGCCAAGGTGCCTGATGTCAGTTTGTAGGAGGCCTTTGGCCCTCCAAGGGAAGCCAGGCTTCCAGCTTGTGGCAGCTTGCATCTGGAAGAAATCCTGTTCCGTTTGGGATTGTAGGTGGCCGAGGCCAGTTGCCCGGAAGAGGGAGTTGGGCACAAATGATGGCCTGTTTCCTGGGGTAAGTAAAGTCAGCTGCTCAGGTGCCTGATGTCAGTTTGTAGGAGGCCTTTGCCCCTCTATGGGAAGCCAGGCTTCCTGCTTGTGGCAGCTTGCATCTGGAAGAAATCCTGTTTCGTTCGGGATTGTAGGTGGCCGAGGCCAGGTGCCTGGCAGAGGGAGTTGGGCACAAAGGATGGCCTGTTTCCAGGGGTAAGTAAAGTCAGCTGCCCAGGTGCCTGATGTCAGTTTGTAGGAGGCCTTTGGCCCTCCATGAGAAGCCAGGCTTCCAGCTTGTGGCAGCTTGCATCTGGAAGAAATCCTGTTCCATTCGGGATTGTAGGTGGCTGAGGCATGGTGCCCAGCAGAGGGAGTTGGATAAAAAGGATGGCCTGTTTCCAGGGGTAAGTAAAGTCAGCTGCCCAGGTGCCTGATGTCAGTTTGTAGGAGGCCTTTGGCCCTCCAAGGGAAGCTAGTCTTCCAGTTTGTGGCAGCTTGCAACTGGATGTAATCCTGTTCTGTTCGGGATTGTAGGTGGCCCAAACCGGGTGCCCGGCAGAGGGAGTTGGGCACAAAGGATGGCCTGTTTCCAGGGGTAAGTAAAGTCAGCTGCCCAGGTGCCTGATGTCAGTTTGTAGCAGGCCTTTGGCCCTCCAAGGGAAGCTAGTCTTCCAGTTTGTGGCAGCTTGCAACTGGATGTAATCCTGTTCTGTTCGGGATTGTAGGTGGCCCAAACCGGGTGCCCGGCAGAGGGAGTTGGGCACAAAGGATGGCCTGTTTCCAGGGGTAAGTAAAGTCAGCTGCCCAGGTGCCTGATGTCAGTTTGTAGGAGGCCTTTGGCACTCTAAGGGAAGCCAGGCTTCCAGCTTGTGGCAGCTTGCATCTGGAAGAAATCCTGTTTCGTTCGGGATTGTAGGTGGCCGAGGCCAGTTGCCCGGCAGAGGGAGTTGGGCACAAAGGATGGCCTGTTTCCAGGGGTAAGTAAAGTCAGCTGCCCAGGTGACTGATGTCAGTTTGTAGCAGGCCTTTGACCCTCCATAGGAAGCCAGGCTTCCAGTTTGTGGCAGCTTGCATCTGGAAGAAATCCTGTTCCGTTCGGGATTGTAGGTTGCCGGAGCTGGGTGCCCGGCTGAGGGAGTTGGGCACAAAGGATGGCCTGTTTCCAGGGGTAAGTAATGTCAGCTGCCAAGGTGCCTGATGTCAGTTTGTAGGAGGCCTTTGGCCCTCCAAGGGAAGCCTGTCTTCCTGCTTGTGGCAGCTTGCATCTGGAAGAAATCCTGTTTCGTTCGGGATTGTAGGTGGCCGAGGCCATTTGCCCGGCAGAGGGAGTTCGGTACAAATGATGGCCTTTTTCCTGGGGTACGTAAAGTCAGCTGCCCAGGTGCCTGATGTCAGTTTGTAGGAGGCCTTTGGCCCTCCAAGGGAAGCAAGTCTTCCAGTTTGTGGCAGCTTGCATCTGGAAGAAATGCTGTTCCGTTCGGGATTGTAGGTGGCCGAGGCCAGGTGCCCGGCAGAGGGAGTTGGGCACAAAGGATGGCCTGTTTCCAGGAGTAAGTAAAGTCAGCTACCCAGGTGCCTGATGTCATTTTGTAGGTGGCCTTTGGCTCTCCATGGGAAGCCAGGCTTCCTGATTGTGGCAGCTTGCATCTGGAAGAAATCCTGTTCCGTTCGGGATTGTAGGTGGCTGAGGCATGGTGCCCGGCAGAGGGAGTTGGATAAAAAGGATGGCCTATTTCCTGGGGTACGTAAAGTCAGCTGCCCAGGTGCCTGATGTCAGTTTGTAGGAGGCTTTTGGCCCTCCAAGGGAAGCTAGTCTTCCTGCTTGTGGCAGTTTGCATCTGGAAGAAATGCTGTTTCGTTCGGGATTGTAGGTGGCCAAAGCCAGGTGCCCGGCAGAGGGAGTTGGGCACAAAGGATGGCCTGTTTTCTGGGGTAAGTAAATTCAGCTGCCTAGGTGCCTGATGTCAGTTTGTAGGAGGCCTTTGGCCCTCCAAGGGAAGCCAGGCTTCCAGCTTGTGGCAGCTTGCATCTGAAGAAATCCTGTTTCGTTCGGGATTGTAGGTGGCCGAGGCCAGGTGCCTGGCAGAGGGAGTTGGGCACAAAGGATGGCCTGTTTCAAGGGGTAAGTAAAGTCAGCTGCCCAGGTGCCTGATGTCAGTTTGTAGGAGGCCTTTGGCTCTCCATGAGAAGCCAGGCTTCCTGCTTGTGGCAGCTTGCATCTGGAAGAAATCCTGTTCCATTCGGGATTGTAGTTGGCCGAGGCATGGTGCCCGGCAGAGGGAGTTGGATAAAAGGGATGGCCTGTTTCCAGGGGTAAGTAAAGTCAGCTGCCCAGGTGCCTGATGTCAGTTTGTAGGAGGCCTTTGGCCCTCCAAGGGAAGCTAGTCTTCCAGCTTGTGGCAGCTTGCAACTGGATGTAATCCTATTCTGTTCGGGATTGTAGGTGGCCCAAACCGGGTGCCCGGCAGAGGGAGTTGGGCACAAAGGATGGCCTGTTTCCAGGGGTAAGTAAAGTCAGCTGCCCAGGTGCCTGATGTCAGTTTGTAGGAGGCCTTTGGCCCTCCAAGGGAAGCCAGGCTTCCAGCTTGTGGCAGCTTGCATCTGGAAGAAATCCTGTTCCATTTGGGATTGTAGGTGGCCGAGGCCTGGTGCCCGGCAGAGGGAGTTGGGCACAAAGGATGGCCTGTTTCCAGCGGTAAGTAAAGTCAGCTGCCCAGGTGCTTGGTGTCAGTTTGTAAGAGGTCTTTGGCCCTCTAAGGGAAGCCAGGCTTCCAGTTTGTGGCAGCTTGCATCTGGAAGAAATCCAGTTTCGTTCGGGATTGTAGGTGGCCGAGGCCAGGTGCCCGGCAGGGGGAGTTGGGCACAAAGGATGGCCTGTTTCCATGGGTAAGTAAAGTCAGCTGCCCAGGTGCCTGATGTCAGTTTGTAGGAGGCCTTTGGCCCTCCAAGGGAAGCTAGTCTTCCAGCTTGTGGCAGCTTGCAACTGGATGTAATCCTATTCTGTTCGGGATTGTAGGTGGCCCAAACCGGGTGCCCGGCAGAGGGAGTTGGGCACAAAGGATGGCCTGTTTCCAGGGGTAAGTAAAGTCAGCTACCCAGGTGCCTGATGTCAGTTTGTAGCAGGCCTTTGACCCTCCATAGGAAGCCAAACTTCCAGTTTGTGGCAGCTTGCATCTGGAAGAAATCCTGTTCCGTTCGAGATTGTAGGTTGCCGGAGCTGGGTGCCCGGCTGAGGGAGTTGGGCACAAAGGATGGCCTGTTTCCAGGGGTAAGTAAAGTCAGCTGCCAAGGTGCCTGATGTCAGTTTGTAGGAGGCCTTTGGCCCTCCAAGGGAAGCCAGGCTTCCAGCTTGTGGCAGCTTGCATCTGGAAGAAATCCTGTTCCGTTTGGGATTGTAGGTGGCCGAGGCCAGTTGCCCGGAAGAGGGAGTTGGGCACAAATTATGGCCTGTTTCCTGGGGTAAGTAAAGTCAGCTGCTCAGGTGCCTGATGTCAGTTTGTAGGAGGCCTTTGCCCCTCAATGGGAAGCCAGGCTTCCTGCTTGTGGCAGCTTGCATCTGGAAGAAATCCTGTTTCGTTCGGGATTGTAGGTGGCCGAGGCCAGGTGCCTGGCAGAGGGAGTTGGGCACAAAGGATGGCCTGTTTCAAGGGGTAAGTAAAGTCAGCTGCCCAGGTGCCTGATGTCAGTTTGTAGGAGGCCTTTGGCCCTCCATGAGAAGCCAGGCTTCCAGCTTGTGGCAGCTTGCATCTGGAAGAAATCCTGTTCCGTTCGGGATTGTAGGTGGCCGAGGCCTGGTGCCCGGCAGAAGGAGTTGGGCACAAAGGATGGCCTGTTTCCTGGGGTAAGTAAAGTCAGCTGCCCAGGTGCTTGGTGTCAGTTTGTAAGAGGTCTTTGGCCCTCTAAGGGAAGCCAGGCTTCCAGTTTGTGGCAGCTTGCATCTGGAAGAAATCCAGTTTCGTTCGGGATTGTAGGTGGCCGAGGCCAGGTGCCCGGCAGAGGGAGTTGGGCACAGAGGATGGCCTGTTTCCATGGGTAAGTAAAGTCAGCTGCCCAGGTGCCTGATGACAGTTTTTAGGAGGCCTTTGGCCCTCCAAGGGAAGCCAGGCTTCCTGCTTGTGGCAGCTTGCATCTGGAAGAAATCCTGTTCCGTTTGGGATCGTAGGTGGCCGAGGCCAGGTGCCCTGCAGGGGGAGTTGTGCAAAAAGGATGGCCTGTTTCCTGGAGTAAGTAAAGTCAGCTGCCCAGGTGCCTGATGTCAGTTTGTAGAAGGCCTTTGGCTCTGCATGGGAAGCCAGGCTTCCTGCTTGTGGCAGCTTGCATCTGGAAGAAATCCTGTTTCGTTCGGGATTGTAGGTGGCCGAGGCCATTTGCCCGGCAGAGGGAGTTCGGTACAAATAATGGCCTTTTTCCAGGAGTAAGTAAAGTCAGCTGCCCAGGTGCCTGATGTCAGTTTGTAGGAGGCCTTTGGCCCTCCAAGGGAAGCAAGTCTCCCAGTTTGTGGCAGCTTGCATCTGGAAGAAATGCTGTTCCGTTCGGGATTGTAGGTGGCCGAGGCCAGGTGCCCGGCAGAGGGAGTTGGGCACAAAGGATGGCCTGTTTCCAGGAGTAAGTAAAGTCAGCTACCCAGGTGCCTGATGTCATTTTGTAGGTGGCCTTTGGCTCTCCATGGGAAGCCAGGCTTCCTGATTGTGGCAGCTTGCATCTGGAAGAAATCCTGTTCCGTTCGGGATTGTAGGTGGCCGAGGCCAGGTGCCCGGCAGAGGGAGTTGGATAAAAAGGATGGCCTATTTCCTGGGGTACGTAAAGTCAGCTGCCCAGGTGCCTGATGTCAGTTTGTAGGAGGCTTTTGGCCCTCCAAGGGAAGCCAGCCTTCCTGCTTGTGGCAGTTTGAATCTGGAAGAAATGCTGTTCCGTTCGGGATTGTAGGTGGCCAAAGCCAGGTGCCCGGCAGAGGGAGTTGGGCACAAAGGATGGCCTGTTTCCTGGGGTAAGTAAATTCAGCTGCCCAGGTGCCTGATGTCAGTTTGTAGGAGGCCTTTGGCCCTCCATGAGAAGCCAGGCTTCCTGCTTCTGGCAGCTTGCATCTGGAAGAAATCCTGTTCCATTCGGGATTGTAGGTGGCCGAGGCATGGTGCCCGGCAGAGGGAGTTGGATAAAAGGGATGGCCTGTTTCCAGGGGTAAGTAAAGTCAGCTGCCCAGGTGCCTGATGTCAGTTTGTAGGAGGCCTTTGGCCCTCCAAGGGAAGCTAGTCTTCCTGCTTGTGGCAGCTTGCATCTGGATGAAATCCTGTTCCGTTCGGGATTGTAGGTGGCCGAGGCCAGGTGCCCGGCAGAGGGAGTTGGGCACAAAGGATGGCCTGTTTCCAGGAGTAAGTAAAGTCAATGGCCCAGGTGCCTGATGTCAGTTTGTAGCAGGCCTTTGACCCTCCATAGGCAGCCAGGCTTCCAGTTTGTGGCAGCTTGCATCTGGAAGAAATCCTGTTCCGTTCGGGATTGTAGGTGGCCGAGGTCAGGTGCCCGGAAGAGAGAGTTGGGCACAAAGAATGGCCTGTTTCCAAGGGTAAGTAAAGTCAGCTTCCCAGGTGCATGATGTCAGTTTGTAGGAGGCCTTTGGCCCTCCAAGGGAAGCCAGGCTTCCAGCTTGTGGCAGCTTGCATCTGGAAGACATCCTGTTCCGTTCGGGATTGTAGGTGGCCGAGCCGGGTGCCCGGCAGAGGGAGTTGGGAACAAACGATGGCCTGTTTCCAGGGGTAAGTAAAGTCAGCTGCCCAGGTGCCTGGTGTCAGTTTGTAGGAGGACTTTGACCCTCCAATTGAAGCCAGTCTTCCTGTGTGTTGCAGCTTGCATCTGGAAGAAATCCTGTTACGTTCGGGATTGTGTGTTGCCGAGGCCAGGTGCCCGGCAGAGGGAGTTGGGCACAAAGGATGGCCTGTTTCCAGGGACAAGTAAAGTCAGCTGCCCAGGTGCCTGATGTCAGTTTGTAGGAGGCCTTTGGTCCTCCAAGGGAAGCAAGTCTTCCAGTTTGTGGCAGCTTGCATCTGGAAGAAATGCTGTTCCGTTCGGGATTGTAGGTGGCCGAGGCCAGGTGCCCGGCAGAGGGAGTTGGGCACAAAGGATGGCCTGTTTCCAGGAGTAAGTAAAGTCAGCTACCCAGGTGCCTGATGTCAGTTTGTAGGAGGCCTTTGGCCCTCCATGGGAAGCCAGGCTTCCTGATTGTGGCAGCTTGCATCTGGAAGAAATCCTGTTCCGTTCGGGATTGTAGGTGGTCGAGGCATGGTGCCCGGCAGAGGGAGTTGGATAAAAAGGATGGCCTATTTCCTGGAGTAAGTAAAGTCAGCTGACCAGGTGCCTGATGTCAGTTTGTAGAAGGCCTTTGGCTCTCCAATGGAAGCCAGGCTTCCTGCTTGTGGCAGCTTGCATCTGGAAGAAATCCTGTTTCGTTCGGGATTGTAGGTGGCCGAGGCCAGGTGCCTGGCAGAGGGAGTTGGGCACAAAGGATGGCCTGTTTCAAGGGGTAAGTAAAGTCAGCTGCCCAGGTGCCTGATGTCAGTTTGTAGGAGGCCTTTGGCCCTCCATGAGAAGCCAGGCTTCCAGCTTGTGGCAGCTTGCATCTGGAAGAAATCCTGTTCCGTTCGGGATTGTAGGTGGCCGAGGCCTGGTGCCCGGCAGAAGGAGTTGGGCACAAAGGATGGCCTGTTTCCTGGGGTAAGTAAAGTCAGCTGCCCAGGTGCTTGGTGTCAGTTTGTAAGAGGTCTTTGGCCCTCTAAGGGAAGCCAGGCTTCCAGTTTGTGGCAGCTTGCATCTGGAAGAAATCCAGTTTCGTTCGGGATTGTAGGTGGCCGAGGCCAGGTGCCCGGCAGAGGGAGTTGGGCACAGAGGATGGCCTGTTTCCATGGGTAAGTAAAGTCAGCTGCCCAGGTGCCTGATGACAGTTTTTAGGAGGCCTTTGGCCCTCCAAGGGAAGCCAGGCTTCCAGCTTGTGGCAGCTTGCATCTGGAAGGAATCCTGTTCCGTTTGGGATCGTAGGTGGCCGAGGCCAGGTGCCCTGCAGGGGGAGTTGTGCAAAACGATGGCCTGTTTCCCGGAGTAAGTAAAGTCAGCTGCCCAGGTGCCTGATGTCAGTTTGTAGAAGGCCTTTGGCTCTGCATGGGAAGCCAGGCTTCCTGCTTGTGGCAGCTTGCATCTGGAAGAAATCCTGTTTCGTTCGGGATTGTAGGTGGCCGAGGCCATTTGCCCGGCAGAGGGAGTTCGGTACAAATAATGGCCTTTTTCCAGGAGTAAGTAAAGTCAGCTGCCCAGGTGCCTGATGTCAGTTTGTAGGAGGCCTTTGGCCCTCCAAGGGAAGCAAGTCTCCCAGTTTGTGGCAGCTTGCATCTGGAAGAAATGCTGTTCCGTTCGGGATTGTAGGTGGCCGAGGCCAGGTGCCCGGCAGAGGGAGTTGGGCACAAAGGATGGCCTGTTTCCAGGAGTAAGTAAAGTCAGCTACCCAGGTGCCTGATGTCATTTTGTAGGTGGCCTTTGGCTCTCCATGGGAAGCCAGGCTTCCTGATTGTGGCAGCTTGCATCTGGAAGAAATCCTGTTCCGTTCGGGATTGTAGGTGGCCGAGGCATGGTGCCCGGCAGAGGGAGTTGGATAAAAAGGATGGCCTATTTCCTGGGGTACGTAAAGTCAGCTGCCCAGGTGCCTGATGTCAGTTTGTAGGAGGCCTTTGGCCCTCCATGGGAAGCCAGGCTTCCAGCTTCTGGCAGCTTGCATCTGGAAGAAATCCTGTTCCATTCGGGATTGTAGGTGGCCGAGGCATGGTGCCCGGCAGAGGGAGTTGGATAAAAGGGATGGCCTGTTTCCAGGGGTAAGTAAAGTCAGCTGCCCAGGTGCCTGATGTCAGTTTGTAGGAGGCCTTTGGCCCTCCAAGGGAAGCTAGTCTTCCTGCTTGTGGCAGCTTGCATCTGGATGAAATCCTGTTCCGTTCGGGATTGTAGGTGGCCGAGGCCAGGTGCCCGGCAGAGGGAGTTGGGCACAAAGGATGGCCTGTTTCCAGGAGTAAGTAAAGTCAATGGCCCAGGTGCCTGATGTCAGTTTGTAGCAGGCCTTTGACCCTCCATAGGCAGCCAGGCTTCCAGTTTGTGGCAGCTTGCATCTGGAAGAAATCCTGTTCCGTTCGGGATTGTAGGTGGCCGAGGTCAGGTGCCCGGAAGAGAGAGTTGGGCACAAAGAATGGCCTGTTTCCAAGGGTAAGTAAAGTCAGCTTCCCAGGTGCATGATGTCAGTTTGTAGGAGGCCTTTGGCCCTCCAAGGGAAGCCAGGCTTCCAGCTTGTGGCAGCTTGCATCTGGAAGACATCCTGTTCCGTTCGGGATTGTAGGTGGCCGAGCCGGGTGCCCGGCAGAGGGAGTTGGGAACAAACGATGGCCTGTTTCCAGGGGTAAGTAAAGTCAGCTGCCCAGGTGCCTGGTGTCAGTTTGTAGGAGGACTTTGACCCTCCAATTGAAGCCAGTCTTCCTGTGTGTTGCAGCTTGCATCTGGAAGAAATCCTGTTACGTTCGGGATTGTGTGTTGCCGAGGCCAGGTGCCCGGCAGAGGGAGTTGGGCACAAAGGATGGCCTGTTTCCAGGGACAAGTAAAGTCAGCTACCCAGGTGCCTGATGTCAGTTTGTAGGAGGCCTTTGGTCCTCCAAGGGAAGCAAGTCTTCCAGTTTGTGGCAGCTTGCATCTGGAAGAAATGCTGTTACGTTCGGGATTGTAGGTGGCCGAGGCCAGGTGCCCGGCAGAGGGAGTTGGGCACAAAGGATGGCCTGTTTCCAGGAGTAAGTAAAGTCAGCTACCCAGGTGCCTGATGTCAGTTTGTAGGAGGCCTTTGGCCCTCCATGGGAAGCCAGGCTTCCTGATTGTGGCAGCTTGCATCTGGAAGAAATCCTGTTCCGTTCGGGATTGTAGGTGGTCGAGGCATGGTGCCCGGCAGAGGGAGTTGGGCACAAAGGATGGCCTGTTTCCAGGGACAAGTAAAGTCAGCTGCCCAGGTGCCTGATGTCAGTTTGTAGGAGGCCTTTGGCCCTCCAAGGGAAGCTAGTCTTCCAGCTTGTGGCAGCTTGCAACTGGATGTAATCCTATTCTGTTCGGGATTGTAGGTGGCCCAAACCGGGTGCCCGGAAGAGGGAGTTGGGCACAAAGGATGGCCTGTTTCCAGGGGTAAGTAAAGTCAGCTACCCAGGTGCCTGATGTCAGTTTGTAGCAGGCCTTTGACCCTCCATAGGAAGCCAAACTTCCAGTTTGTGGCAGCTTGCATCTGGAAGAAATCCTGTTCCGTTCGAGATTGTAGGTTGCCGGAGCTGGGTGCCCGGCTGAGGGAGTTGGGCACAAAGGATGGCCTGTTTCCAGGGGTAAGTAAAGTCAGCTGCCAAGGTGCCTGATGTCAGTTTGTAGGAGGCCTTTGGCCCTCCAAGGGAAGCCAGGCTTCCAGCTTGTGGCAGCTTGCATCTGGAAGAAATCCTGTTCCGTTTGGGATTGTAGGTGGCCGAGGCCAGTTGCCCGGAAGAGGGAGTTGGGCACAAATTATGGCCTGTTTCCTGGGGTAAGTAAAGTCAGCTGCTCAGGTGCCTGATGTCAGTTTGTAGGAGGCCTTTGCCCCTCAATGGGAAGCCAGGCTTCCTGCTTGTGGCAGCTTGCATCTGGAAGAAATCCTGTTTCGTTCGGGATTGTAGGTGGCCGAGGCCAGGTGCCTGGCAGAGGGAGTTGGGCACAAAGGATGGCCTGTTTCAAGGGGTAAGTAAAGTCAGCTGCACAGGTGCCTGATGTCAGTTTGTAGGAGGCCTTTGGCCCTCCATGAGAAGCCAGGCTTCCAGCTTGTGGCAGCTTGCATCTGGAAGAAATCCTGTTCCGTTCGGGATTGTAGGTGGCCGAGGCCTGGTGCCCGGCAGAAGGAGTTGGGCACAAAGGATGGCCTGTTTCCTGGGGTAAGTAAAGTCAGCTGCCCAGGTGCTTGGTGTCAGTTTGTAAGAGGTCTTTGGCCCTCTAAGGGAAGCCAGGCTTCCAGTTTGTGGCAGCTTGCATCTGGAAGAAATCCAGTTTCGTTCGGGATTGTAGGTGGCCGAGGCCAGGTGCCCGGCAGAGGGAGTTGGGCACAGAGGATGGCCTGTTTCCATGGGTAAGTAAAGTCAGCTGCCCAGGTGCCTGATGACAGTTTTTAGGAGGCCTTTGGCCCTCCAAGGGAAGCCAGGCTTCCAGCTTGTGGCAGCTTGCATCTGGAAGAAATCCTGTTCCGTTTGGGATCGTAGGTGGCCGAGGCCAGGTGCCCTGCAGGGGGAGTTGTGCAAAAAGGATGGCCTGTTTCCTGGAGTAAGTAAAGTCAGCTGCCCAGGTGCCTGATGTCAGTTTGTAGAAGGCCTTTGGCTCTGCATGGAAGCCAGGGCTTCCTGCTTGTGGCAGCTTGCATCTGGAAGAAATCCTGTTTCGTTCGGGATTGTAGGTGGCCGAGGCCATTTGCCCGGCAGAGGGAGTTCGGTACAAATAATGGCCTTTTTCCAGGAGTAAGTAAAGTCAGCTGCCCAGGTGCCTGATGTCAGTTTGTAGGAGGCCTTTGGCCCTCCAAGGGAAGCAAGTCTCCCAGTTTGTGGCAGCTTGCATCTGGAAGAAATGCTGTTCCGTTCGGGATTGTAGGTGGCCGAGGCCAGGTGCCCGGCAGAGGGAGTTGGGCACAAAGGATGGCCTGTTTCCAGGAGTAAGTAAAGTCAGCTACCCAGGTGCCTGATGTCATTTTGTAGGTGGCCTTTGGCTCTCCATGGGAAGCCAGGCTTCCTGATTGTGGCAGCTTGCATCTGGAAGAAATCCTGTTCCATTCGGGATTGTAGGTGGCCGAGGCCAGGTGCCCGGCAGAGGGAGTTGGATAAAAAGGATGGCCTATTTCCTGGGGTACGTAAAGTCAGCTGCCCAGGTGCCTGATGTCAGTTTGTAGGAGGCTTTTGGCCCTCCAAGGGAAGCCAGCCTTCCTGCTTGTGGCAGTTTGCATCTGGAAGAAATGCTGTTCCGTTCGGGATTGTAGGTGGCCAAAGCCAGGTGCCCGGCAGAGGGAGTTGGGCACAAAGGATGGCCTGTTTCCTGGGGTAAGTAAATTCAGCTGCCCAGGTGCCTGATGTCAGTTTGTAGGAGGCCTTTGGCCCTCCATGAGAAGCCAGGCTTCCTGCTTCTGGCAGCTTGCATCTGGAAGAAATCCTGTTCCATTCGGGATTGTAGGTGGCCGAGGCATGGTGCCCGGCAGAGGGAGTTGGATAAAAGGGATGGCCTGTTTCCAGGGGTAAGTAAAGTCAGCTGCCCAGGTGCCTGATGTCAGTTTGTAGGAGGCCTTTGGCCCTCCAAGGGAAGCTAGTCTTCCTGCTTGTGGCAGCTTGCATCTGGATGAAATCCTGTTCCGTTCGGGATTGTAGGTGGCCGAGGCCAGGTGCCCGGCAGAGGGAGTTGGGCACAAAGGATGGCCTGTTTCCAGGAGTAAGTAAAGTCAATGGCCCAGGTGCCTGATGTCAGTTTGTAGCAGGCCTTTGACCCTCCATAGGCAGCCAGGCTTCCAGTTTGTGGCAGCTTGCATCTGGAAGAAATCCTGTTCCGTTCGGGATTGTAGGTGGCCGAGGTCAGGTGCCCGGAAGAGAGAGTTGGGCACAAAGAATGGCCTGTTTCCAAGGGTAAGTAAAGTCAGCTTCCCAGGTGCATGATGTCAGTTTGTAGGAGGCCTTTGGCCCTCCAAGGGAAGCCAGGCTTCCAGCTTGTGGCAGCTTGCATCTGGAAGACATCCTGTTCCGTTCGGGATTGTAGGTGGCCGAGCCGGGTGCCCGGCAGAGGGAGTTGGGAACAAACGATGGCCTGTTTCCAGGGGTAAGTAAAGTCAGCTGCCCAGGTGCCTGGTGTCAGTTTGTAGGAGGACTTTGACCCTCCAATTGAAGCCAGTCTTCCTGTGTGTTGCAGCTTGCATCTGGAAGAAATCCTGTTACGTTCGGGATTGTGTGTTGCCGAGGCCAGGTGCCCGGCAGAGGGAGTTGGGCACAAAGGATGGCCTGTTTCCAGGGACAAGTAAAGTCAGCTGCCCAGGTGCCTGATGTCAGTTTGTAGGAGGCCTTTGGTCCTCCAAGGGAAGCAAGTCTTCCAGTTTGTGGCAGCTTGCATCTGGAAGAAATGCTGTTACGTTCGGGATTGTAGGTGGCCGAGGCCAGGTGCCCGGCAGAGGGAGTTGGGCACAAAGGATGGCCTGTTTCCAGGAGTAAGTAAAGTCAGCTACCCAGGTGCCTGATGTCAGTTTGTAGGAGGCCTTTGGCCCTCCATGGGAAGCCAGGCTTCCTGATTGTGGCAGCTTGCATCTGGAAGAAATCCTGTTCCGTTCGGGATTGTAGGTGGTCGAGGCATGGTGCCCGGCAGAGGGAGTTGGATAAAAAGGATGGCCTATTTCCTGGAGTAAGTAAAGTCAGCTGACCAGGTGCCTGATGTCAGTTTGTAGAAGGCCTTTGGCTCTCCAATGGAAGCCCAGGCTTCCTGCTTGTGGCAGCTTGCATCTGGAAGAAATCCTGTTTCGTTCGGGATTGTAGGTGGCCGAGGCCAGGTGCCTGGCAGAGGGAGTTGGGCACAAAGGATGGCCTGTTTCAAGGGGTAAGTAAAGTCAGCTGCCCAGGTGCCTGATGTCAGTTTGTAGGAGGCCTTTGGCCCTCCATGAGAAGCCAGGCTTCCAGCTTGTGGCAGCTTGCATCTGGAAGAAATCCTGTTCCGTTCGGGATTGTAGGTGGCCGAGGCCTGGTGCCCGGCAGAAGGAGTTGGGCACAAAGGATGGCCTGTTTCCTGGGGTAAGTAAAGTCAGCTGCCCAGGTGCTTGGTGTCAGTTTGTAAGAGGTCTTTGGCCCTCTAAGGGAAGCCAGGCTTCCAGTTTGTGGCAGCTTGCATCTGGAAGAAATCCAGTTTCGTTCGGGATTGTAGGTGGCCGAGGCCAGGTGCCCGGCAGAGGGAGTTGGGCACAGAGGATGGCCTGTTTCCATGGGTAAGTAAAGTCAGCTGCCCAGGTGCCTGATGACAGTTTTTAGGAGGCCTTTGGCCCTCCAAGGGAAGCCAGGCTTCCAGCTTGTGGCAGCTTGCATCTGGAAGGAATCCTGTTCCGTTTGGGATCGTAGGTGGCCGAGGCCAGGTGCCCTGCAGGGGGAGTTGTGCAAAACGATGGCCTGTTTCCCGGAGTAAGTAAAGTCAGCTGCCCAGGTGCCTGATGTCAGTTTGTAGAAGGCCTTTGGCTCTGCATGGGAAGCCAGGCTTCCTGCTTGTGGCAGCTTGCATCTGGAAGAAATCCTGTTTCGTTCGGGATTGTAGGTGGCCGAGGCCATTTGCCCGGCAGAGGGAGTTCGGTACAAATAATGGCCTTTTTCCAGGAGTAAGTAAAGTCAGCTGCCCAGGTGCCTGATGTCAGTTTGTAGGGAGGCCTTTGGCCCTCCAAGGGAAGCAAGTCTCCCAGTTTGTGGCAGCTTGCATCTGGAAGAAATGCTGTTCCGTTCGGGATTGTAGGTGGCCGAGGCCAGGTGCCCGCAGAGGGAGTTGGGCACAAAGGATGGCCTGTTTCCAGGAGTAAGTAAAGTCAGCTACCCAAGGTGCCTGATGTCATTTGTAGGTGGCCTTTGGCTCTCCATGGGAAGCCAGGCTTCCTGATTGTGGCAGCTTGCATCTGGAAGAAATCCTGTTCCGTTCGGGATTGTAGGTGGCCGAGGCATGGTGCCCGGCAGAGGGAGTTGGATAAAAAGGATGGCCTATTTCCTGGGGTACGTAAAGTCAGCTGCCCAGGTGCCTGATGTCAGTTTGTAGGAGGCCTTTGGCCCTCCATGGGAAGCCAGGCTTCCAGCTTCTGGCAGCTTGCATCTGGAAGAAATCCTGTTCCATTCGGGATTGTAGGTGGCCGAGGCATGGTGCCCGGCAGAGGGAGTTGGATAAAAGGGATGGCCTGTTTCCAGGGGTAAGTAAAGTCAGCTGCCCAGGTGCCTGATGTCAGTTTGTAGGAGGCCTTTTGGCCCTCCAAGGGAAGCTAGTCTTCCTGCTTGTGGCAGCTTGCATCTGGATGAAATCCTGTTCCGTTCGGGATTGTAGGTGGCCGAGGCCAGGTTGCCTGGCAGAGGGAGTTGGGCACAAAGGATGGCCTGTTTCCAGGAGTAAGTAAAGTCAATGGCCCAGGTGCCTGATGTCAGTTTGTAGCAGGCCTTTGACCCTCCATAGGCAGCCAGGCTTCCAGTTTGTGGCAGCTTGCATCTGGAAGAAATCCTGTTCCGTTCGGGATTGTAGGTGGCCGAGGTCAGGTGCCCGGAAGAGAGAGTTGGGCACAAAGAATGGCCTGTTTCCAAGGGTAAGTAAAGTCAGCTTCCCAGGTGCATGATGTCAGTTTGTAGGAGGCCTTTGGCCCTCCAAGGGAAGGGCCAGGCTTCCAGCTTGTGGCAGCTTGCATCTGGAAGACATCCTGTTCCGTTCGGGATTGTAGGTGGCCGAGCCGGGGTGCCCGGCAGAGGGAGTTGGGAACAAACGATGGCCTGTTTCCAGGGGTAAGTAAAGTCAGCTGCCCAGGTGCCTGGTGTCAGTTTGTAGGAGGACTTTGACCCTCCAATTGAAGCCAGTCTTCCTGTGTGTTGCAGCTTGCATCTGGAAGAAATCCTGTTACGTTCGGGATTGTGTGTTGCCGAGGCCAGGTGCCCGGCAAGAGGGAGTTGGGCACAAAGGATGGCCTGTTTCCAGGGACAAGTAAAGTCAGCTGCCCAGGTGCCTGATGTCAGTTTGTAGGAGGCCTTTGGGTCCTCCAAGGGAAGCAAGTCCTTCCAGTTTGTGGCAGCTTGCATCTGGAAGAAATGCTGTTACGTTCGGGATTGTAGGTGGCCGAGGCCAGGTGCCCGGCAGAGGGAGTTGGGCACAAAGGATGGCCTGTTTCCAGGAGTAAGTAAAGTCAGCTACCCAGGTGCCTGATGTCAGTTTGTAGGAGGCCTTTGGCCCTCCATGGGAAGCCAGGCTCTCCTGATTGTGGCAGCTTGCATCTGGAAGAAATCCTGTTCCGTTCGGGATTGTAGGTGGTCGAGGCATGGTGCCCGGCAGAGGGAGTTGGATAAAAAGGATGGCCTATTTCCTGGAGTAAGTAAAGTCAGCTGACCAGGTGCCTGATGTCAGTTTGTAGAAGGCCTTTGGCTCTCCAATGGAAGCCAGGCTTCCAGCTTGTGGCAGCTTGCATCTGGAAGAAATCCTGTTCCGTTTGGGATCGTAGGTGGTTGAGGCCTGGTGCCCGGCAGAGGGAGTTGGGCACAAAGGATGGCCTGTTTCCAGGGGTAAGTAAAGTCAGCTGCCCAGGTGCCTGATGTCAGTTTGTAGCAGGCCTTTGGCCCTCTAAGGGAAGCCAGGCTTCCAGCTTGTGGCAGCTTGCATCTGGAAGAAATGCTGTTCCGTTCGGGATTTGTAGGTGGCCGAGGGCCAGGTGACCGGCAGAGAGAGTTTGGGCACAAAGGATAGCCTGTTTCCAGGGGTAAGTAAAGTCAGCTGCCCAGGTGCCTGATGTCAGTTGTAGGAGGCCTTTGGCTCTCCATGGGAAGCCATGCTTCCTGATTGTGGCAGCTTGCATCTGGAAGAAATCCTGTTCCGTTTGGGATTGTACGTGGCCGAGGCATGGTGCCCGGCAGAGGGAGTTGGGCACAAAGGATGGCCTGTTTCCAGGGGTAAGTAAAGTCAGCTGCCCAGGTGCCTGATGTCAGTTTGTAGGAGGCCTTTGGCCCTCCAAGGGAAGCTAGTCTTCCTGCTTGTGGCAGCTTGCATCTGGAAGAAATCCTGTTCCGTTCGGGATTGTAGAGTGGCCGAGGGCCAGGTGCCCGGCAGAGGGAGTTGGGCACAAAGGATGGCCTGTTTCCAGGAGTAAGTAAAGTCAACGGCCCAGGTGCCTGATGTCAGTTTGTAGCAGGCCTTTGACCCTCCATAGGCAGCCAGGCTTCCAGTTGTGTGGCAGCTTGCATCTGGAAGAAATCCTGTTTCCGTTTCGGGGATTGTAGGTGGCCGAGGTCAGGTGCCCGGAAGAGAGAGTTGGGCACAAAGAATGGCCTGTTTCCAAGGGTAAGTAAAGTCAGCTTCCCAGGTGCATGATGTCAGTTTGTAGGAGGCCTTTGGCCCTCCAAGGGAAGCCAGGCTTCCAGCTTGTGGCAGCTTGCATCTGGAAGACATCCTGTTCCGTTCGGGATTGTAGGTGGCCGAGCCGGGTGCCCGGCAGAGGGAGTTGGGAACAAACGATGGGCCTGTTTCCAGGGGTAAGTAAAGTCAGCTGCCCAGGTGCCTGGTGTCAGTTTGTAGGAGGACTTTGGCCCTCCAAGTGAAGCTAGTCTTCCACTTTGTGGCAGCTTGCATCTGGAAGAAATGCTGTTCCGTTCGGGATTGTAGGTATCCGAGGCCAGGTGCCCGGCAGAGGGAGTTGGGCACAAAGGATGGCCTGTTTCCAGGGGTAAGTAAAGTCATCTGCCCAGGTGCCTGATGTCAGTTTGTAGGAGGGCCCTTTGGCCCTCCATGGGAAGCCAGGCTTCCTGATTGTGGCAGCTTGCATCTGGAAGAAATCCTGTTCCGTTCGGGATTGTAGGTGGTCGAGGCATGGTGCCCGGCAGAGGAGTTGGGATAAAAAGGATGGCCTATTTCCTGGAGTAAGTAAAGTCAGCTGACCCAGGTGCCTGATGTCAGTTTGTAGAAGGCCCTTTGGCTCTCCAATGGAAGCCAGGCTTCCAGCTTGTGGCAGCTTGCATCTGGAAGAAATCCTGTTCCGTTTGGGATCGTAGGTGGTTGAGGCCTGGTGCCCGGCAGAGGGAGTTGGGCACAAAGGATGGCCTGTTTCCAGGGGTAAGTAAAGTCAGCTGCCCAGGTGCCTGATGTCAGTTTGTAGCAGGCCCTTTGGCCCTCTAAGGGAAGCCAGGCTTCCAGCTTGTGGCAGCTTGCATCTGGAAGAAATCCTGTTCCGTTCGGGATTGTAGGTGGCCGAGGCCAGGAGCCCGGCAGAGGGAGTTTGGGTACAAAGGATGGCCTGTTTCCAGGGGGTAAGTAAAGTCAGCTGCCCAGGTGCCTGATGTTCAGTTTGTAGGAGGCCTTTGGCCCTCCAAGGGAAGCTAGTCTTCCAGTTTGTGGCAGCTTGCATCTGGAAGAAATGCTGTTCCGTTCGGGATTGTAGGTTGACGAGGCCAGGTACCCGGCAGAGGGAGTTGGGCACAAAAAATGGCCTGTTTCCAGGAGTAAGTAAAGTCAGCTACCCAGGTGCCAGATGTCAGTTTGTAGGAGGCCTTTGGCTCTCCATGGGAAGCCAGGCTTCCTGATTGTGGCAGCTTGCATCTGGAAGAAATCCTGCTCCGTTCGGGATTGTAGGTGCCGAGGCATGGTGCCCGGCAGAGGGAGTTGGATAAAAAGGTTGGCCTGTTTCCAGGGGGGAGGTAGTAAAGTCAGCTGCCCCAGGTGCCTGATGTCAGTTTGTAGGAGGTCTTTGGCCCTCCAAGGGAAGCCAGGCTTCCAGCTTGTGGAAGCTTGCATCTGGAAGAAATCCGGTTCCGTTCGGGATTGTAGGTGGTCGAGGCCAGGAGCCCGGCAGAGGGAATTTGGGCACAAAGGATGGCCTGTTTTCCAGGGGTAAGTAAAGTCAGCTGCCCAGGTGCCTGATGTCAGTTTGTAGGAGGCCTTTGGCCCTCCAAGGGAAGCAAGTCTTCCAGTTTGTGGCAGCTTGGCATCTGGAAGAAATGCTGTTCCGTTCGGGATTGTAGGTGGCCGAGGCATGGTGCCCGGCAGAGGGAGTTGGATAAAAAGGATGGCCTATTTCCTGAGATACGTAAAGTCAGCTGCCCAGGTGCCTGATGTCAGTTTGTAGGAGGCCTTTGGCCCTCCAAGGGAAGCTAGTCTTCCAGTTTGTGGCAGCTTGCATCTCGATGTAATCCCTGTTCCGTTCGGGATTGTAGGTGGCCCAAGTCGGGTGCTCCGGCAGAGGGAGTTGGGCACAAAGGATGGCCTGTTTCCAGGGGTAAGTAAAGTCAGTTGCCCAGGTGCCTGATGTCAGTTTGTAGCAGGCCTTAGAACCTCCATAGGCAGCCAGGCTTCCAGTTTCTGGCAGCTTGCATCTGGAAGAAATCCTGTTCCGTTCGGGATTGTAGGTGGCCGAGGCATGGTGCCCTCGGCAGAGGGGAGTTGGATAAAAAAGGATGGCCTATTTCCTGGGGTACGTAAAGTCAGCTGCCCAGGTGCCTGATGTCAGTTTGTAGGAGGCTTTTGGCCCTCCAAGGGAAGCTAGTCTTCCTGCTTGTGGCAGTTTGCATCTGGAAGAAATGCTGTTCCGTTCGGGATTGTAGGTGGCCAAAGCCAGGTGCCCGGCAGAGGGAGTTGGGCACAAAGGATGGCCTGTTTTCCTGGGGTAAGTAAATTCAGCTGCCTAGGTGCCTGATGTCAGTTTGTAGGAGGCCTTTGGCCCTCCAAGGGAAGCCAGGCTTCCAGCTTGTGGCAGCTTGCATCTGGAAGAAATCCTGTTTCGTTCGGGATTGGTAGGTGGCCGAGGCCAGGTGCCTGGCAGAGGGAGTTGGGCACAAAGGATGGCCTGTTTCAAGGGGGTAAGTAAAGTCAGCTGCCCAGGGTGCCTGATGTCAGTTTGTAGGAGGCCTTTGGCTCTCCATGAGAAGCCAGACTTCCTGCTTGTGGCAGCTTGCATCTGAAGAAATCCTGTTCCATTCGGGATTGTAGTTGGCGAGGCCAGGTGCCCGCAGAGGGAGTTGGGCACAAAGGATGGCCTGTTTCCATGGGTAAGTAAAGTCAGCTGCCCAGGTGCCTGATGTCAGTTTGTAGGAGGCCTTGGCCCTCCAAGGGAAGCTAGTCTTCCAGCTTGTGGCAAGCTTGCAACTGGATGTAATCCTATTCTGTTCGGGATGTAGGTGGCCCAAACCGGGTGCCCGGAAGAGGGAGTTGGGCACAAAGGATGGCCTGTTTCCAGGGGTAAGTAAAGTCAGGCTACCCAGGTGCCTGATGTCAGTTTGTAGCAGGCCTTTGACCCTCCATAGGAAGCCAAACTTCCAGTTTGTGGCAGCTTGCATCTGGAAGAAATCCTGTTCCGTTCGAGATTGTAGGTGGCCGGAGCTGGGTGCCCGGCTGAGGGAGTTGGGCACAAAGGATGGCCTGTTTCCAGGGTAAGTAAAGTCAGCTGCCAAGGTGCCTGATGTCAGTTTGTAGGGAGGCCTTTGGCCCTCCAAGGGAAGCCAGGCTTCCAGCTTGTGGCAGCTTGCATCTGGAAGAAATCCTGTTCCGTTTGGGATTGTAGGTGGCCGAGGCCAGTTGCCCGGAAGAGGGAGTTGGGCACAAATTATGGCCTGTTTCCTGGGGTAAGTAAAGTCAGCTGCTCAGGTGCCTGATGTCAGTTTGTAGGAGGCCTTTGGCCCTCCATGAGAAGCCAGGCTTCCAGCTTGTGGCAGCTTGCATCTGGAAGAAATCCTGTTCCGTTCGGGATTGTAGGTGGCCGAGGCCTGGTGCCCGGCAGAGGGAGTTGGGCACAAAGGATGGCCTGTTTTCCAGGGGTAAGTAAAGTCAGCTGCCCAGGTGCTTGGTGTCAGTTTGTAAGAGGTCTTTGGCCCTCTAAGGGAAGCCAGGCTTCCAGTTTGTGGCAGCTTGCATCTGGAAGAAATCCAGTTTCGTTCGGGATTGTAAGGTGGCCGAGGCCAGGTACCCGGCAGAGGGAGTTGGGCACAAAGGATGGCCTGTTTCCATGGGTAAGTAAAGTCAGCTGCCCAGGTGCTGATGACAGTTTTTAGGAGGCCTTTGGCCCTCCAAGGGAAGCCAGGCTTCCAGCTTGTGGCAGCTTGCATCTGGAAGAAATCCTGTTCCGTTTGGGATCGTAGGTGGGCCGAGGCCAGGTGCCCTGCAGGGGGAGTTGTGCAAAAAGGATGGCCTGTTTCCTGGAGTAAGTAAAGTCAGCTGCCCAGGTGCCTGATGTCAGTTTGTAGAAGGCCTTTGGCTCTGCATGGGAAGCCAGGCTTCCTGCTTGTGGCAGCTTGCATCTGGAAGAAATCCTGTTTCGTTCGGGATTGTAGGTGGCCGAGGCCATTTGCCCGGCAGAGGGGAGGTTCGGTACAAATAATGGCCTTTTTCCAGGAGTAAGTAAAGTCAGCTGCCCAGGTGCCTGATGTCAGTTTGTAGGAGGCCTTTGGCCCTCCAAGGGAAGCAAGTCTCCTAGTTTGTGGCAGCTTGCATCTGGAAGAAATGCTGTTCCGTTCGGGATTGTAGGTGGCCGAGGCCAGGTGCCCGGCAGAGGGAGTTTGGGCACAAAGGATGGCCTGTTTCCAGGAGTAAGTAAAGTCAGCTACCCAGGTGGCCTGATGTCATTTTGTAGGTGGCCTTTGGCTCTCCATGGGAAGCCAGGCTTCCTGATTGTGGCAGCTTTGCATCTGGAAGAAATCCTGTTCCGTTCGGGATTGTAGGTGCCGAGGCATGGTCCCCCGGCAGAGGGGAGTTGGATAAAAAGGATGGCCTATTTCCTGGGGTACGTAAAGTCAGCTGCCCAGGTGCCTGATGTCAGTTTGTAGGAGGCTTTTGGCCCTCCAAGGGAAGCCAGCCTTCCTGCTTGTGTCAGTTTGCATCTGGAAGAAATGCTGTTCCGTTCGGGATTGTAGGTGGCCAAAGCCAGGTGCCCCGGCAGAGGGAGTTGGGCACAAAGGATGGCCTGTTTCCTGGGGTAAGTAAATTCAGCTGCCCAGGTGCCTGATGTCAGTTTGTAGGAGGCCTTTGGCCCTCCATGAGAAGCCAGGGCTTCCTGCTTCTGGGCAGCTTGCATCTGGAAGAAATCCTGTTCCATTCGGGATTGTAGGTGGCCGAGGCATGGTGCTTGGCAGAGGGAGTTGGATAAAAGGGATGGCCTGTTTCCCAGGGGTAAGTAAAGTCAGCTGCCCCAGGTGCCTGATGTCAGTTTGTAGGAGGCCTTTAGGCCCTCCAAGGGAAGCTAGTCTTCCTGCTTTGTGGCAGCTTGCATCTGGAAGAAATCCTGTTCCGTTCGGATTGTAGGTGGCCGAGGCCAGGTGCCCGGCAGAGGGAGTTGGGCACAAAGGATGGCCTGTTTCCAGGAGTAAGTAAAGTCAATGGCCCCAGGTGCCTGATGTCAGTTTGTAGCAGGCCTTTGACCCTCCATAGGCAGCCAGGCTTCCAGTTTGTGGCAGCTTGCATCTGGAAGAAATCCTGTTCCGTTCGGGATTGTAGGTGGCCGAGGTCAGGTGCCCCGAAGAGAGAGTTGGGCACAAAGAATGGCCTGTTTCCAAGGGTAAGTAAAGTCAGCTTACCAGGTGCCTGATGTCAGTTTGTAGGAGGCCTTTGGCCCTCCAAGGGAAGCCAGGCTTCCAGCTTGTGGCAGCTTGCATCTGGAAGACATCCTGTTTCCGTTCGGGATTGTAGGTGGCCGAGCCGGGTGCCCGGCAGAGGGAGTTGGGAACAAACGATGGCCTGTTTTCCAGGGGAGTAAGTAAAGTCAGCTGCCCAGGTGCCTGATGTCAGTTTGTAGGAGGCCTTTGGTCCTCCAAGGGAAGCAAGTCTTCCAGTTTTGTGGCAGCTTGCATCTGGAAGAAATGCTGTTACGTTCGGATTGTAGGTGGCCGAGGCCAGGTGCCCGCAGAGGGAGTTGGGCACAAAGGATGGCCCTGTTTCCAGGAGTAAGTAAAGTCAGCTACCCAGGTGCCTGATGTCAGTTTGTAGGAGGCCTTTGGCCCTCCATGGAAGCCAGGCTTCCTGATTGTGGCAGCTTGCATCTGGAAGAAATCCCTGTTCCGTTCGGGATTGTAGGTGGTCGAGGCATGGTGCCCGGCAGAGGGAGTTGGATAAAAAGGATGGCCTATTTCCTGGAGTAAGTAAAGTCAGCTGACCAGGTGCCTGATGTCAGTTTGTAGAAGCCTTTGGCTCTCCAATGGAAGCCAGGCTTTCCAGCTTGTGGCAGCTTGCATCTGGAAGAAATCCTGTTCCGTTTGGATCGTAGGTGGTTGAGGCCTGGTGCCCGGCAGAGGGAGTTGGGCACAAAGGATGGCCTGTTTCCAGGGGTAAGTAAAGTCAGCTGCCCAGGTGCTGATGTCAGTTTGTAGCAGGCCTTTGGCCCTCTAAGGGAAGCCAGGCTTCCAGCTTGTGGCAGCTTGCATCTGGAAGAAATGCTGTTCCGTTCGGATTGTAGGTGGCCGAGGCCAGGTGACCGGCAGAGAGAGTTTGGGCACAAAGGATAGCCTGTTTCCAGGGGTAAGTAAAGTCAGCTGCCCAGGTGCCTGATGTCAGTTTGTAGGAGGCCTTTGGCTCTCCATGGGAAGCCATGCTTCCTGATTGTGGCAGCTTGCATCTGGAAGAAATCCTGTTCCGTTTGGGATTGTACGTGGCCGAGGCATGGTGCCCGGCAGAGGGAGTTGGGCACAAAGATGGCCTGTTTTTGGCCCTCCAAGGGAAGCTAGTCTTCCTGCTTGTGGCAGCTTGCATCTGGAAGAAATCCTGTTCCGTTCGGGATTGTAGGTGGCCGAGGCCAGGTGCCCGGCAGAGGGAGTTGGGCACAAAGGATGGCCTGTTTCCAGGAGTAAGTAAAGTCAACGGCCCAGGTGCCTGATGTCAGTTTGTAGCAGGCCTTTGACCCTCCATAGGCAGCCAGGCTTCCAGTTTGTGGCAGCTTGCATCTGGAAGAAATCCTGTTCCGTTCGGGATTGTAGGTGGCCGAGGTCAGGTGCCCGGAAGAGAGAGTTGGGCACAAAGATGGCCTGTTTCCAAGGGTAAGTAAAGTCAGCTTCCCAGGTGCATGATGTCAGTTTGTAGGAGGCCTTTGGCCCTCCAAGGGAAGCCAGGCTTCCAGCTTGTGGCAGCTTGCATCTGGAAGACATCCTGTTCCGTTCGGGATTGTAGGTGGCCGAGCCGGGTGCCCGGCAGAGGGAGTTGGGAACAAACGATGGCCTGTTTCCAGGGGTAAGTAAAGTCAGCTGCCCAGGTGCCTGGTGTCAGTTTGTAGGAGGACTTTGGCCCTCCAAGTGAAGCTAGTCTTCCACTTTGTGGCAGCTTGCATCTGGAAGAAATGCTGTTCCGTTCGGGATTGTAGGTATCCGAGCCAGGTGCCCGGCAGAGGGAGTTGGGCACAAAGGATGGCCTGTTTCCAGGGGTAAGTAAAGTCATCTGCCCAGGTGCCTGATGTCAGTTTGTAGGAGGCCTTTGGCCCTCCATGGGAAGCCAGGCTTCCTGATTGTGGCAGCTTGCATCTGGAAGAAATCCTGTTCCGTTCGGGATTGTAGGTGGTCGAGGCATGGTGCCCGGCAGAGGGAGTTGGATAAAAAGGATGGCCTATTTCCTGGAGTAAGTAAAGTCAGCTGACCAGGTGCCTGATGTCAGTTTGTAGAAGGCCTTTGGCTCTCCAATGGAAGCCAGGCTTCCAGCTTGTGGCAGCTTGCATCTGGAAGAAATCCTGTTCCGTTTGGGATCGTAGGTGGTTGAGGCCTGGTGCCCGGCAGAGGGAGTTGGGCACAAAGGATGGCCTGTTTCCAGGGGTAAGTAAAGTCAGCTGCCCAGGTGCCTGATGTCAGTTTGTAGCAGGCCTTTGGCCCTCTAAGGGAAGCCAGGCTTCCAGCTTGTGGCAGCTTGCATCTGGAAGAAATCCTGTTCCGTTCGGGATTGTAGGTGGCCGAGGCCAGGAGCCCGGCAGAGGGAGTTTGGGTACAAAGGATGGCCTGTTTCCAGGGGTAAGTAAAGTCAGCTGCCCAGGTGCCTGATGTCAGTTTGTAGGAGGCCTTTGCCCTCCAAGGGAAGCTAGTCTTCCAGTTTGTGGCAGCTTGCATCTGGAAGAAATGCTGTTCCGTTCGGGATTGTAGGTTGACGAGGCCAGGTACCCGGCAGAGGGAGTTGGGCACAAAAAATGGCCTGTTTCCAGGAGTAAGTAAAGTCAGCTACCCAGGTGCCAGATGTCAGTTTGTAGGAGGCCTTTGGCTCTCCATGGGAAGCCAGGCTTCCTGATTGTGGCAGCTTGCATCTGGAAGAAATCCTGCTCCGTTCGGGATTGTAGGTGGCCGAGGC
>NW_027095111.1:0-34336 GCF_029207755.1 Chamaea fasciata | reverse complement strand
GAATTTTTTTGGGGAATTTTTAGGAATTTTTTGGGAATTTTTTTTTTTGGGAATTTTCTGGGAATTTTTGGGGGTTTTTTTGGGATTTTTTGGGGAGATTTTCTGGGAATTTTCAGGGAATTTTTAGGAAATTTTTGGGAATTTTTGGGAATTTTCTGGAATTTTTGGGGAATTTTGGGGAATTTTCTGGGAATTTTCTGGGAATTTTTGGGAATTTTTAGGAATTTTTTGGGAATTTTTGGGAATTTTCAGTGAATTTTTGGGAATTTTCTGGGAATTTTTAGGAATTTTCTGGGAATTTTCTGGGAATTTTTTGGGATTTTTTGGGAATTTTTTTGGGGAATTTTTAGGAATTTTTTGGGAATGTTTTAGGAATTTTCTGGGAATTTTTGGGGATTTTTTTGGGAATTTTTCTGGGAATTTGTGGGGAATTTTCTGGGAATTTTTAGGAATTTTCTGGGAATTTTCTGGGAATTTTTAGGATTTTTTGGGAATTTTCTGGGAACTTTTAGGAATTTTCTGGGAATTTTTAGGATTTTTTGGGAATTTTCAGGAATTTTCTGGGAATTTTTTGGGGTTTTTTTGGGGGATTTTTAGGAATTTTCTGGGAATTTTTGGGGGGGCATTTGGGAATTTTCTGGGAATTTTCTGGGAATTTTTAGGAATTTTTGGGATTTTTTTTGGAATTTGTAGGAATTTTTTGGGAATTTTGGAGGAATTTTTTGGGAATTTTTTTTGAATTTTGGGGGAATTTTTAGGAATTTTTTGTGGGAATTTTCTGGGAATTTTCTGGGAATTTTGGGGGGGTTTTTTGGGGAATTTTCAGGAATTTTTTGGGAATTTTTTGGGAATTTTTGGGAATTTTCTGGGAATTTTGGGGACATTTTCTGGGAATTTTTGGGGATTTTTTGGGAATTTTTGGGGATTTTTAGGAATTTTCTGGGAATTTTCAGGGAATTTTTAGGATTTTTGGGGAATTTTTAGGATTTTTTGGGAATTTTCTGGGAATTTTCTGGGATTTTCTGGGAATTTTGGGGAATTTTTTGTGAATTTTTAGGATTTTTTTGGGAATTTTTAGGAATTTCTGGGAATTTTTAGGGAATTTTGGGGGATTTTTAGGAATTTTCTAGGAATTTTTGGGGGGGCATTTGGGAATTTTCTGGGAATTTTTGGGGGGGCATTTGGGAATTTTCTGGGAACTTTCTGGGAATTTTTAGGAATTTTCTGGGAATTTTGTAGGAATTTTCTGGGAATTTTCAGGGATTTTTAGGAATTTTTTGGGATTTTTTTTGGAATTTGTAGGATTTTTTTTGGAATTTTGGAGGAAATTTTTGGGAATTTTTTGGAATTTTCTGGGAATTTTGGGGGGTTTTTTGGGGAATTTTCAGGAATTTTCTGGGAATTTTTAGGAATTTTCTGGGAATTTTTTAGGATTTTTTGGGAATTTTCAGGAATTTTCTGGGAATTTTTTCGGGTTTTTTGGGGGGATTTTTAGGAATTTTCTGGGAATTTTTGGGGGGGCATTTGGGAATTTTCTGGGAATTTTCTGGGAATTTTTAGGAATTTTTGGGATTTTTTTTGGAATTTGTAGGAATTTTTTGGGAATTTTGGAGGAATTTTTTGGGAATTTTTTTTGAATTTTGGGGGAATTTTTAGGAATTTTTTGTGGGAATTTTCTGGGAATTTTCTGGGAATTTTTAGGGAATTTTCAGGGAATTTTTAGGTTTGGGGTTGGAATTTTGGGATTTGGGGCCGGAATTTTGGGACTTGGGGCCGGAATTTTGGGACTTGGGGCCGGAATTTCGGGATTTGGGGTTGGAATTTTGGGATTTAGGGTTGGAATGTTGGGATTTGGGGCCGGAATTTTGGGATTTGGGGTTGGAATGTTGGGATTTGGGGTTGGAATTTTGGGATTTGGGGCCGGAATTTTAGGATTTGGGGTTGGAATTTTGGGATTTGGGGCCGGAATTTTGGGATTTGGGGTTGGAATTTTGGGATTTGGGGCCGGAATTTTGGGATTTGGGGCCGGAATGTTGGGATTTGGGGCTGGAATTTCGGGATTTGGGGTTGGAATTTTGGGATTTGGGGCTGGAATTTTGGGATTTGGGGCCGGAATTTTGGGATTTGGGGTTGGAATTTTGGGATTTGGGGCCGGAATTTTGGGATTTGGGGCTGGAATTTTGGGATTTGGGGCTGGAATTTCGGGATTTGGGGCCGGAATTTTGGGATTTGGGGTTGGAATGTTGGGATTTGGGGCCGGAATTTTGGGATTTGGGGTTGGAATTTTGGGATTTGATGTTGGAATTTTGGGATTTGGGGCCGGAATTTTGGGATTTGGGGCTGGAATTTCGGGATTTGGGGTTGGAATTTTAGGATTTGGGGCCGGAATTTTGGATTTGGGGTTGGAATTTTGGGATTTGGGGCCGGAATTTTGGGATTTGGGGTTGGAATTTTGGGATTTGGGGCTGGAATTTTGGGATTTGGGGCTGGAATTTCGGGATTTGGGGTTGGAATGTTGGGATTTGGGGCCGGAATTTTGGGATTTGATGTTGGAATTTTGGGATTTGGGGTTGAGGCCGGAATTTCAGGATTGGATTTGGGACTGGGGCTGGATTTGGGATTTGGGGCTGGGTTTGAGGTTGGAATTTTGGGATTTGGGGCCGGAATGTTGGGATTTGGGCCCGGAATTTTGGGATTTGGGGCCGGAATTTTGGGATTTGGGGCCGGAATTTTGGGATTTGGGGCTGGATTTGGGGTTGGAATGTTGGGATTTGGGGTTGGAATTTTGTGATTTGGGGCTGGATTTGGGGCCGGGAATTTTGGGATTTGGGGCTGGAATTTTGGGATTTGGGGCTGGATTTGGGGTTGGAATTTTGGGATTTGGGGCCGGAATTTTGGGATTTGGGACTGGAATTTTGGGATTTGGGGCCGGAATTTTGGGATTTGGGACTGGAATTTTGGGATTTGGGGCCGGAATTTTGGGATTTGGGACTGGAATTTCGGGATTTGGGGCCGGAATTTTGGGATTCGGGGCTGGAATTTGGGATTTGGGGTTGGAATTTCGGGATTTGGGACCAGAATGTTGGGATTTGGGGTTGGAATTTTGGGATTCGGGTCTGGAATTTTGGGGTTTGGGGCTGGATTTGGGGTTGGAATTTTGGGATTTGGGGTTGGAATTTTGGGATTCGGGTCTGGAATTTTGGGAATTCCCTTCCAGGAACACCTTCCCGCACCTGTCGAAGGGCAGCGGTTTCGCCAGGAGGCAGCAGACGACGGTTTCGGGGTGCTGGAGGCCCAGGATGAGCACGGACTGCTGAGCCGCCCTCCGGAGCTGATCCTCGTCCAGCAATTCCAGCTTGGAATGGATCACCGCCAGCAGCTCCGGGACCTGCCCAAAACCGGGGGGAAAAAATCACCGGGAAGAGCCGGAAAAGCGGGAAAAGAGGGAAAAGAGGGGGAAGGGGAAAAGAGGGGGAAAGAGGAAAAGAGGGAAAAATGGGAAAGAGGAAAAAGGGAAAAGAGGAAAAGAGAAAAAAGAGGGAAAAGAGGGAAAAGAGGAAAAGGGGGAAAGAGGGAAAAGGAGGAAAAGGGGGAAAGAGGGAAAGAGGAAAAGAGGGGAAAATGGAAAAAGAGGAAAAGAGGGAAAGAGGAAAAGAGGAAAAGAGGGAAAAGAAGGAAAAGAGGGGAAAAAATCACCGGGAAGAGCCGGAAAAGCGGGAAAAGAGGGAAAAGAGGGGGAAGGGGAAAAGAGGGGGAAGAGGAAAAGAGGGAAAAGAGGGAAAGAGAAAAAAGAGGGAAAAGAGGAAAAGGGGGAAAGAGGGAAAGAGGAAAAGAGGGAAAAATGGGTAAAGCTGGAAAAGAGGGAAAGAGGAAAAGAGAAAAAAGAAGAAAAAGAGGAAAAGAAGGAAAAGCTGGAAAGGAGGGAAAGCTGGAAAAGAGGGAAAAGAGGGAAAAGAGGGAAAAGAGGGAAAAGAGGGAAAAGAGGGAAAGCTGGAAAAACTGGAAAAGAGGGAAAACAGGGAAAAGATGGAAAAGCTGGAAAAGAGGGAAAAGAGGAAAAGAGAGAAAGAGGGATAAGAGAGAAAAAAGGAAAAGAGGGAAAAGAGGGAAAGGAGGGAAAGGAGGGAAAGGAGGGAAAAGAGGGAAAAGAGGAAAAAAGGAAAAAGAGGAAAAGAGGGAAAAGAAGGAAAAGAGGAAAAGAGGGAAAAATGGGTAAAGCTGGAAAAAAGGGAAAAGAGGAAAAGGGGGAAAAGAGGGAAAAGAAGGAAAGAGGGAAAAATGGGGAAAGAGGGAAAAGCTGGAAAAGAGGGAAAGATGGAAAAGCTGGAAAAGGGAAAGAGGAAAAAGAGGGAAAAGAGGAAAAGAGGAAATAGAGAAAAGAGGAGAAGTTGGAAAAAAGGAAGAGATGGAAAAGCTGGAAAAGCTGGAAAAGCTGGAAAAGCTGGAAAAGCTGGAAAAGCGGGAAAAGCGGGAAAGGAGGGATGGGATCCTGGGGATGACCCACGGATGGGTTTGGGGAAACCTTGCAGGGATTTTCCAGAGGGAAGGAATCGCCGGGTTTTGGGGAAAGGGAGGAATTGGTGGGAGATTCCCAGGAAAGGAAAAAAAAAAACCCAGGAAGGGATTTTGGAGCTGTGGAAGGGTCGGGGTTGGAAAATCACCGGAAGCCCACTGGATCCCGTTTTCCCAGTTTTCCCCAGTTTTTCCCCTTCCAATTCCCATTCCCATTTCTCCCACCTTCATTCCCATTTCCCCGTTCCCACTCTTCCCGTGTTTTTTTGTTTTTCCATTTCTCCCATTCCCCTTTTTCCCATTCCCGTTCCCGATTCGCCATTCCCAGTTTCCCATTCCCAATATTCCCACTCCCGTTCGCATTCCCCTTCCCATCCCGTTTTCCCCGTTCCTCTTCCCGATTTCCCATCCCAAACTTCTCGTGCCTGTTTTTCCCATTCCCATTCCCACTTTTCCCATTCCCGTTTTTCCCAGTCCCAGTTTCCCGTTTCCATTCCCAGTCCCAGTTTTTTTCCCATCCCCCCGTGATTTCCATTTCTCATTCCTGCTTTTCCCATCATCCCGTTCCCATGACTTCCCATTCCCATCTCCCCATTCCTGGTTTTTTCCCACCCCATTCCCAACCTCAGTTTCCCATTCCCATTATTCCCATTCCCAGTTTCCCGTCTTCCGTTTCCCAGTTTCCCCATTCCCGGTTTCCCATTTTTCCCATTCCCATTAGCCCCATTCCATTCCCAGTTTCCCGCCTCATTCCCATTTTCCCCATTCCCAGTTTCCCGTTTTCCCCCATTCCCAAAATTCCCATTTTTCCCAAAGAATTCCCCATCCCCTCCCCCTTCACCCCGCCAACAATTCCAAGCCCCGCCCCCCATTATCCCAACCCTTCCCAAAGACTAAAAACCGCCCAAAACCCCCAAAAATCCCCCAAAATTCCCTTAAAACCCCCCAAAATTCCCTGAAATCCCAAAAAATTCCCCAAAAATCCCCAAAAATTTCCTTAAAACCCCCCAAAATTCCCTGAAATCCCCAAAAATTCCCCAAAACCCCCAAAAATTCCCTTAAAACCCCCCAAAATTCCCTGAAATCCCAAAAAATTCCCCAAAACCCCCAAAATTCCCTTAAAACCGCCCAAAATTCCCTGAAATCCCCAAAAAATTCCCCCAAACCCCCCAAAATTCCCTTAAAACCCCCCAAAACCCCCAAAATTCCCCCCAAACTCCAAAAAATTCCCTTAAAACCTCCTAAAACTCCCCCAACCCCCCCAAACCCCCCAAAAAACTCCCTAAAAAACCCCAAAAATTCACCAAACCCCCAAAATTCCCTTAAAACCCCCTAAACCCCCCAAAAACTCCCTAAAAACCCCCAAAAATTCTCCCAAACCCCCAAAAATTCCCTTAAAAACCCCCAAAATTCCCCCAAACACCTCCAAAAACTCCCTAAAAACCCCCCAAACCCCCCAAAATTCCCCAAAACCCCCAAAAATTCCCTTAAACCCCCAAAAAATTCCCCAAAATCCTAAAAAATTACTTTAAACCCCCCAAAAACTCTCCAAACACCCCGAAATTCCCTTTAAACCCCCCCAAACCCCCAAAATTCCCCCAAACACCAAAAAATTCCCTTAAAACCTCCTAAAACTCCCCAAACCCCCAAAACCCCCAAAAAACTCCCTAAAAACCCTCAAAATTCCCCAAAACCCCAAAACCCACTCCCAAACCCCCTCAAATCCCTAAAACTCCCTAAAAACTTCAAAATTTCTCCAAAACCCGCAAAAAAATCCCCAAAACCCCCCGAAATTCCCAAAAAAGCCCCAAAATCCCCAAAGAAACCCAAAAACTCCCCAAAAACCGCCCCAGACTTCCCCAAAACTCCAAAAAATTCCCTAAAACCCCAAAAAATCTCCCAAAAAAAATCCCAAAGCTCCGTGAAACTCCCTGAAACCCAAAAAATTCCCCAAAACCCGAAAAATTCCCCCAAACCCCCAAATTCCCCAAAAATCCCCAAAACTCCCCAAAAAACCCCCAAAAAATCCCCGAAAACCCCCAAAACCTCCCCAAACTTCCCCAAAACTCCAAAAAATTCCCTAAAACCTCCAAAAACTCCTAAAAACCCCCCAAAACTCCGTAAAACTCCCTAAAAACCCGAAAAATTCCCCAAGACCCCAAAATTCCCAACCCCCTCAAAACTCCAAAAAAACCCCCAAAAATTCCCCCCAAAACTCGCCCAAACTCCCCCAAAACGCCAAAAAATTCCCCAAAACTCCAAAATTCCCCAAAAACCCCCAAAACTCCCCGAAAAAACCCAAAAAATCCCCCAAAACTCACCCAAACTTCCCCAAAACTCCGAAAAATTCCCTAAAAACACCCCAAAATTCCCAAAAAAACCCCAAACTCCCTAAAAACCCAAAAACTCCCCAAAACTCCCCCAAACTCCAAAAAATTCCCCAAAAATTCCCAAAATTCCCAAAAAACCCCCCAAACTCCATAAAACTCCCTAAAAACCCGAAAAATTCCCTAAAACCCTCCCAAATCTCCCAAAAACCCCCAAAACTCCCCCCAAAAACGCAAAAAATCCCCGAAAATGCCCCAAAAACTTCCCCAAACTCTCCCAAAACTGCAAAAAATTCCCTAAAAACCTCCCAAAATTCCCAAAACCCCCCAAAACTCCCCGAAAAAAACCCCAAAATCCCCAAAACTGCAAAAAATTCCCTAAAAACCCCAAAATTCCCAAAAACCCCCAAAACTCCCCGAAAAAAACCAAAACTCCTTAAAACTCCCTAAAAACCCGAAAAATCCCCAAAACCCCAAAATTCCCAAAACCCCCGAAACTCCAAAAAAACCCCAAAAAATTCCCCCAAAAACTCCCCCAAAATCCCCCAAAACGCCAAAAAATTCCCCAAAAATCCCCAAAAATTCCCAAAAAAACCCCAAAACTCCCCGAAAAAAACCAAAAAAAACCCCCAAAACTCCATAAAACTCCAAAAAAAACCCAAAAAATCCCCGAAAATGCCCCAAAAACTCCCCCAAACTCCCCCAAAACTCCAAAAAATTCCCCAAAAATCCCCCAAAATTCCCAAAAAACCCCCAAAACTCCGTAAAACTCCCTAAAAACCCCAAAAAATTCCCCAAAACTCCAAAATTCCCCAAAAAACCCCAAAACTCCCCGAAAAAACCCCAAAAATCCCCGAAAACCCCCCAAAACTCCCCCAAAATTCCCCAAAACTCCAAAAAAATCCCCAAAAACCCCCCAAAATTCCCCAAAAACCCCCAAACTCTGTAAAACTCCCTAAAAACCCGAAAAATCCCCAAAACCCCAAAATTCCCAAAACCCCAAAACTCAAAAAAAACCCCAAAAAATTCCCCCAAAAACTCCCCCAAAATCCCCCAAAATGCCAAAAAAATTCCCTCAACCCCCCCAAAATTCCCAAAAAACCCCCAAAACTCCGTAAAACTCCCTAAAAACCCCAAAAAATTCCCCAAAACTCCAAAATTCCCCAAAAAACCCCAAAACTCCCCGAAAAAAAAACAAAAAATCCCCGAAAATGCCCAAAAACTCCCCCAAACATCCCCAAAACTCCCAAAAAATTCCCCAAAAACCCCCCAAAATTCCCAAAAACCCCCCAAAACCCCCCGAAAAAAACCCAAAAAATCCCTGAAAATGCCCCAAAAACTCCCCCAAACATCCCCAAAACTCAAAAAATTCCCCAAAATTCCCTCAAAATTCCCAAAAAAACCCCAAAACTCCCTAAAACCCCAAAATTCCCCCCAAACAACACCCCCCCCTCCCCCCTCCCGGGACCCCAAAATTCCCGGGATTTTTCTCCCCCGGCAGCCCCAAATCCCGGGAATTTTGGGACGAGCTCGGATTTCGGGCGACCCGGAGAACTTTGGAACGTTCCCAACTCCGGAATTCCGACGGGAAAAAACCAACAAACCCATCAAAACCCGGCAAAGAGGCTCCGGCTGCTTCCAATTAAAGGCGAATTTATCCCGAAAATCCCGGGATTAGACGGAAAAACCTCCGGATCGCCGAAATTCCGACGGGTTTGCCAGCTGGGAACGAGGCCGATCCGAAGGGGGGGTTTTTTTTTCCCGGGATTTGAGTTCTCCAGGGATTCCTGAACTCCTCAACTTTGTTTTTCCCAAATTTTTTGGGGGGATTTTTCCCGATTTTTTGGGGGGGAGGGGTGAATTCCAGCCCCAAAATCGGGAGGGAACGCCTGGAAAATCCCAGGAAAACTTGGGAAAAAGACAAAAAAAACCTGGAATTCTGGGGGGTTTTCCCAAGTTTGGGGGTTTTCCCCAATTTTTTTGTGGCTTTTCCCAAATTTTGGGAGCTTTCCCAAATTTTTGGGTCTTTCCCGAGTTTTTTGGGTGAATTCCGGCCCCAAAATTGGGAGGGAACGCCTGGAAAATCCCAGGAAAACTTGGGAAAAAGAGAAAAAAACTCTGGAATTCTGGGGGGTTTTCCCAAGTTTGGGGGTTTTTCCCAATTTTTTTGTGGCTTTTCCCAAATTTTGGGACTTTTCCCAAGTTTTTGGGTCTTTTCCCGAGTTTTTTGGGTGAATTCCGGCCCCAAAATCGGGAGGGAACGCCTGGAAAATCCCAGGAAAACTTGGGAAAAGGAAAAAAAAAATTCTGGAATTCTGGGGGGTTTTCCCAATTTTGGGGGTTTTTCCCAATGTTTTTGTGGCTTTTCCCAAATTTTGGGAATTTTCCCAATTTTTGGGGTCTTTTCCCGAGTTTTTTGGGTGAATTCCGGCCCCAAAATTGGGAGGGAACCCTTGGAAAATCCCAGGAAAATTTGGGAAAAAGAGAAAAAAAATCTGGAATTCTGGGGGGTTTCCCAAGTTTGGGGTTTTTCCCAATTTTTTTGTGGCTTTTCCCAAATTTTGGGACTTTTCCCAAGTTTTTGGGTCTTTTCCCGAGTTTTTTGGGTGAATTCCGGCCCCAAAATTGGGAGGGAACGCCTGGAAAATCCCAGGAAAATTTGGGAAAAGGAGAAAAAAAAATCTGGAATTCTGGGGGGTTTTCCCAATTTTGGGTTTTTTCCCAATTTTTTTTGGTCTTTTCCCAAATTTTGGGCAAATTCCGGCCCCAAAACTGGGGAAGGAGCCCCCGAAAAATCCCCAAAAGTTTGGGAAAAAGGAGGAAATCCTGGAATTCCGGGGGGGTTTTCCCGATTTTTGGATGCCCAAAATTCCGACGGATTTGCCGGAACGAGGCTGATCCGAAGGGATTTTCTCCTTTCAGAACTTTTCCCAAATTTTTTGGATTTTCCAGGGGTTTCTTCCCAATTTTGGGCCCGGAATTTTGCGCCTCCAAAAAAAAAAAAAAAAATCAGGAAAAAGGCGCAAAAATTGGGAAAAGTCCCAGAATTCCAGGATTTTTTCCCAAATTTTCCTGGGATTTTTCCAGGGGCTCCTTCCTAATTTAGGAGCCGGAATTTGCCGGAAAAAAAAAACTTGGGAAAAGTCCCAAAAATCCGGAAAAAAATCGACGTTGAGGCGTCCAGGGATCCCAGGAAAGAGAAAATCCTGGGATTGTAGGAATATTGGGAATTTCGGGGAAACGTTGGGACATTTTGGAATTTCAGGGAACATCAGGAATTTCGGGAGAATTTGGGGGAGTTTGGGGGAATTTCAGGAATTTTGGGGGGGAATTTCAGGAATTTTGGATTTGGGGGGAATTTTGGAACCTTGGGAAGATTTGGAAGGTTGAGAATGTCGCCAACACGGAAAATTCCGGGAATTTGGGGGAATGTTGGGAATTTTGGACATCCGGGGAATTTGGGGAGTTGCGGGAATTTTGGGGAACCTTGTGATTTCGGAAGGTTTTGGAATTTTGGGAATTTTTTCCTTCCTTTTCCCGCAGGATTCACCCCTCCCCCCCTCTCACCATTCCCGGCGCAACATTTGGGGAATGAACGTTGGATTCTGGGAAAATTTGGAACTTTGGGAAATTTTAGGAATCTCGGGGAAATTCGGGGAGTTTTTGAGATTTTTTGGGACCCTCGAGAACGTCGGAAATTTCGGGGATTTTTAGGGAACATCCGGGAATTTGGAACACTGGGGAAATTCTTGGAATTTGGGGCATTTGGGGAACGTTGGGAATTTCAAGAATTTTGGGGGAATTCCAGGAATCTGGGGGAATTTTGGGGAATTCCGGGGAATTTTTGGGAATTCCGGTGAACGTTGAGAACGCTGGAAATCGCGGGAATCTGGGGAGAACATTTGGAACGTCGGGGAACATCGGGAATTTTGGAAATTTAGGGAACGCCGGGAATCTCGGGAATGTTGAGAACGTTGGGAATTCTGGGGAATGTTGGGAAGGGTGAGAACCTTGGGAATTCAGGAATTTTGGGGGAATTTGGGGGGAATTTTGGGAATTTTCCCCACCTTTTCCTGCAGGATCCCTCCCCGTTCCCGGAGGCAGGGAGTTGCAGATGACGGAGGCGGCAGCGGGAACAATTCCCGTCGGGATCTTCCCAAGAATCCAACAGGGCCAGGAGGAGACTCAGCAGCTGCTCGGGGGAATTCGCTTCCCAATCACCTGGGAAAAAAAAAATCGGGAATTCCATTAAAAAAAAAAAAATCTGCCCGGAATTCCATAAAATCTCTCCAAAAAAACTCCAAAATAAAAGATCCTCCCGGAATTCCGTAAAATCCGCCCCGGAATCGCCCCGATTCCATAAAATTGCCCCCAAAGTTTCCCAAAACGTAATAAAAAGTTCTACAAAAATTCCATAAAATCCCTCCGCCCAAAAAAATCCCCGAATTTGCCCAAAATTCCATAAAATGCCCCAACAAAAATTCCAAAAAAAAAATCCCCCCCCAAATTCCATAAAATCCCTGCCAAAAAATCCCGAAGAATCCTCCCAAAATTCCATCAAAATCTCTCCTAAAAATCCCCCCCGAAAAATCCCCCAAAATTCCATAAAATCCGTCCCAAAATTCCCCCCAAAAAGAAAAAACAAACCCGGAAAAATCCCCAAAATAATAAAAAAAAAATTCCAAAAAAATCCCCCAAAAAATCCCCCGAAAATCCTGAAAAAAATTCCTCCAAAAATCCCCAAAAATCCCAAAAAAACCCAAAAAATCCCCCCAAAATGACCCCAAAAATCCATTAAATTCCTCCCAAAAATCCCCCTCAAAGAAAAAAAAAAAACCTGAAAAATACCAAAAATAATAAAAAAAAATCCCAAAAAATCCCCTAAAAATCCCCTGAAAATCCTGAAAAAAATCCTCAAAAAATCCTCAAAAATCCCAAAAAATCCCCCCAAAATCCTGAAAAAAATCCTCAAAAAATCCCCAAAAATCCCCAAAATCCCCAAAAAATCCCCCAAAATGACCCCAAAAATCCATTAAATTCCTCCCAAAAATCCCCCTCAAAAGAAAAAAAAAAACCCTGAAAAATCCCAAAAATAATTTAAAAAAATTCCCAAAAAATCCCCCCCCAAATCTTCCCAAATTCCCAAAATTTCCCCCAAAATTCCCCCCAAAAATCCTTCAAAAAATCCTTCAAAAATCCCCCCAAAATAAAAACCCCTGAAAAATCCCAAAAATAATTAAAAAATCCAAACAAAATCCCCAAAAAATCCCCCCAAAATCCCAGAAAAAATCCTCAAAAAATTCCAAAAAAATCCCCCCCAAATCCCCCCAAAAAATCCTCAAAAAATCCCCAAAAAATCCCCAAAAAGAAAAAAAACCCTGAAAAATCCCAAAAATATTTTTAAAAAATTCCAAAAAAATCCCCCCCAAAATCCCCCAAAAATCCCCCCAAAAATCCTCAAAAAATCCTCCAAAAATCCCAAAAAATCCCCCAAAAGAAAAAAAACCTGAAAAATCCCCAAAAAACCCCCAAAATTCCAAACGAAATCCCCAAAAAATCCCCCCAAAATCCCAGAAAAAAATCCTCAAAAAATCCCCCAAAAATCGCCCCAGAATTCCCAAAAAAAATCCTCAAAAAATCCCAAAAAAAATCCCCAAAATAAAAAACCCTGAAAAATCCCAAAAATAATTTAAAAAATCCAAACAAAATCCCCAAAAAATCCAAACAAAATCCCAGAAAAAAACCCCCCAAAAATCTATAAAAATCCCCCCAGAATCCCCCAAAATTCCCCAAAATCCCCAAATTTCCCCCCGAAATCCCGGAATTCGGAATTCTCACCGCTCCCATCCTGCTGCAGGTGTGGAAGAGGACGGAAAAAATCGGGATTTTCCAACCCCTCCTTGAGAGATTCCAACCCTTCCACCAGCTCGTCCCGGTGGGAGCGAGAAAAACCTGGAAACAAGAAAAAACGGGAATTTTAAGAATTTTAATAATTTCAATAATTTTAATAATTTTTAATATTTTTTTCTAATTTTTAACAATTTTTTCGGATTTTTTGGCGTTTAATTTTTGGATTTTAGAGGCGGCTTTTGGATTTTTTCAGGATTTTTTCGGGATTTTTTTTTTTTTTGGATTTTTAATGGAATTTTTTTTTTCCCTCCAAGGGGATTTTTAAAAAAAAAATTTGGGGATGATTTTGGAATTTTTGGGGGGAGTTTTTGGGAGTTTTTGGGGATTTTTTAGGGATTTTCTCTTTTTTTAATTTTTTTTTGTGGTTTTTTTAAAATCTTTTGAGGGATTTTTTTTCTTGGATTTTTTTTTAGGGGATTTTTATCAGGAAGATTTTTCTGGAATTTTTTTGAGATTTTCTTTTAAAAAATTTTGGGGGATTTTTTTTAAGGGGCGGATTTTTCAGGGAGTTTTTGGGATTTTCTTGGGATTTTTGGGGGAGTTTTTGGGAGTTTTTTGGGATTTTTTTAGGGATTTTCTTTTTTAAATTTTTTTTTTTTTTAATCTTTTGGGGGATTTTTTCTTGGATTTTTTTTTTTTAGGGGATTTTTTTCGGGAAGATTTTTCTGGAATTTTTTTTTTATTTTCTTTTAAAAAATTTTGGGGATTTTTTTTGGGGGGCGGATTTTTCATGGAATTTTTGAGATTTTCTTGGGATTTTTGGGGAGGGATTTTTTGGGGGGGGGGTTGGGATTTTTTAGCAATTTTTTGGGGATTTTTTTTTAATTTTTAGGGGACTTTTTGCAGATCTTTGGGGGGGATTTTGGGGGGAATTTTCCAACCCCTCCTTCAAAGATTCCAACCCTTCCACGAGCTCGTCCTGGTGAGAGCAAGAAAAACCTGCGGGAAAACAGAAAAATCTGGATTTTTTTGGATTTTCGGACAAATTTTTTTTTGATTTTTGGGGGATTATTTTTAGTTTTTGGAAGAATTTTTTTAATTGAAATTTTTTATAAAATTATTTTTGGGTGAGTTTTTTTCTTTCTTTTTTGAGTTTTTTTTTTTTGATTTGGGGGGAATTTTTGGAGATTTTTTTTAATTTCTGGCAGCGATTTTATGGAATTTTGTGGAGGATTTTTTGGGGGGGGGAATTCCATGGATTGAACCCCAAAATTCCTGGAATTCCATGGAATTCCATCTCTGGATATTCGGCAAAGCCGGAATTTGATGAGATTAAATCCCAAAACTCCAGAATCTCTTGGAAAAGGTGGAATTTGATGGGGATCAAACCCCCAAAACTCCTGGAATTCCATGGAAAAACTTCCCGAAAATCCACGGGGAAGCAGCGCCCCCTCCTGGAGAACCCGAGAACTCCACGGTCCCCAAAACCCCAAAATTCGGGGGAAAAAAAAGTCCCCCAAAATCCCCCAAAATCCCCAAAATCCCAAAAAAATCCCCCAAAGCTCCAAAAAAAAAAAATTTCCCCAAAAATCCCCCAAAACGCAAAAAAATCCACAAAAAACCCACAAAAAACCTCCCAAAAAATCCGTAAAAAAATCCCCCAAAATGAAAAAATAATTTTTAAAATAATTTTTTACTAAAATTAATAATTACTCTTTAATAAAAAAATAATAACCCTAAAATAATTTTAAAATCCCTCAAAATATTAAAAAAAAATCCCACAAAAATCCCCCAAAATTCCAAACACAATCCCAAAAAAATCCCCAAATATTCCCCCCCAAAAATCCCCCAAAATCCACAAAAAAAATCCCCAAAAATGCCAAAAAAATCCCCCCCAAAAATACCCAAAATCCAGAAAAATCAAAAATATCCAAAAAATCAAAAAAAAATTCCAAAAAAATCCAAAAAATCCACAAAAAAACCCCCAAAAAATTCCAAAAAAAAAAAAAAACAAAACACAAAAATCCCCCCAAAATTCCTCAAAGCCCCAGAGCTGAAAACCTCGGGAATGGAGCTGGAAAATCGGGAATTTTTCCCACCTTCGTAGCGGAGCCGGATGTGGAGCAGGGATTGGACGCAATCCACGGAACTCCAGCGGATTTTGGGAATTCCATGGGAAAGGTGGAGTTTGATGGGATCAAACCTCAAAACCTCCTGGAATTCCATGGGAAAAACTTCCCGAAAATCCACGGGGAAGCAGCGCCCCCTCCTGGAGAACCCGAGAACTCCACAGTCCCCAAAACCCCAAAATTCGGGGGAAAAAATCCCCCAAAATCCCTAAAAAATATGTTAAAATTCCCTAAAAATCCTCAAAAAATTCCCAAAAAATTCCCAAAAAAATCCCCCCAAAAATCCCCCCAAAATATCCTCAAAAAAATCCCGAAAAAATTCCCCCAAAATCCCTCAAAAAGCAAAAAAAATCCACTAAAAATCAAAAAAAAATCCAAAAAAATCCCCCCAAAAATCCTCAAAAAAACCCCGAAAAAATTCCCCCAAAATCCCCCAAAAAGCAAAAAAAAATCCACAAAAAAATCCAAAAAAATCCAGAAGAATCCCCCCAAAATCCCCCAAAAATCCTAAAAAAAATTCCCAAAAATCCCCCCCCAAATCCCCCAAAAAAGCAAAAAACAATCCACAAAAACTCCACAAAAAATCGCCAAAAAATCCCCTAAAATCCCCAAAAATCCCCCCAAAAATTCCCCAAAAAATCCCACCAAAAAAGCAAAAAAAAAAAAAAATCCACAAAAAATCCAAAAAAATTCCAAAAAAATCCCCCCAAATCCCCCAAAAATCCCCCAAAAAGCAAAAAAAACCCACAAAAAAATCCAAAAAAATCCCAAAAAAATCCCCCCAAAATATCCTCAAAAAAATCCCGAAAAAATTCCCCCAAAATCCCCCCAAAAGCAAAAAAATTCACAAAAACTCCACAAAAAATCGCCAAAAAATTCCCCCAAAATCCCGAAAAAATCCCCAAAAAATCCCACCAAAAACCAAAAAAAAATCCACAAACACTCCACAAAAAATCCCCCAAAATTCCAAAAAAACTCCCCCAAAATCCAGTCAAAACCCTCAAAAAATCAAAAATATTTCCAAAAAAACCCTCCAAAAATCCCCAAAAAAGCAAAAAAAAAAATCCACAAAAAATCTACAAAAATCCCCAAAAATTCAAAAAAATCCCCCCCAAATCCCCCAAAAATCCCCAAAAAAATCCCAAAAAAATCCCCCAAAATTCCTAAAAAAATCCCCCAAAATTCCAAAACAATCCCCCGAAAATCCCAAAATAAAATCTCCCAAAAATCAAAAAAAATTCCACAAAAAAATTCCAAAAAAACCCCCCCAAGAATTCCCCAAAACTCCGAGCCGAAAACCTCAGGAACGAGCTGGAAAATCGGGAATTTTTCCCTGCTGGAAAATCGGGAATTTTTCCCTGCTGGAAAACCGGGAATTTTCCCCACCTTCGTAGCGGAGCTGGATGCGGAGCAGGGACTGGACACAATCCACGGAATTCCGGCGGATTTTGGGAATTCCGTCGGAGCAGCGAGGAGCCAGCAGGGCCAGGAGGGAGCTCAGGTTGTAGAAAGGAGTGACGGACTGCGGGAAAGGGAAAAATTCCGTCCCCAAACCGCCCAAATTGCCAAAAATCCGGAGAATTCTGTTCCCAGATTTCAGAATTTGCGAAACGCCAAAATCCCCCAAAATTCCTGAGAGTTCCGCCCCCCAGATTCCCCAAATTCCCACGAATTCTGTCCGCAAAATCCCGCAAATTCCCAAAAATTCCACGCCCAGAATTCCCAAAAATTCCATCCGCAAAATTCTCCAGATTCCCCAAATTCCAAAAAAATTCCATTCCCCAAAATTCCCAAAATTCCCAAGAATTCCATTCCCAGAATTCCCAAAAATTCCATTCCCAGAATTCCCAAAATTCCATTCCTGAACTCCCAAAATTCCCAAAATTCCCAAGAATTCCACTCCCAAAACTCCCAACATTCCCAAAAATTCCATTCCCAGAATTCCCCGAATTCCCCAAATTCCACGGAGAACTCACGCTGACGTGGAGGTTTCCCAGGAAGAACTCCAGCAGGGCTTGGCTCAAAATCCCCCAAATTCCCAAGAATTCCATTCCCAGAATTCCCAAGATTCCCAAAAATTCCATTCCAAGATTCACAAAATTCCATTCCTGAATTCCCAGAATTCCCAAAAATTCCATTCCCACTTCCCAAAAATTCCATTCCCGAACTCCCAAAATTTCACTCCTGAACTCCCAAAATTCCCAAAATTCCCAAGAATTCCACTCCCAAAACTCCCGACATTCCCAAAAATTCCATTCTCGGAATTCCCAAGATTCCCGAAATTCCATTCCCGAATTCCCCAAATTCCAGGGAGAACTCACGCTGACGTGGAGGTTTCCCAGGAAGAACTCCAGCAGGGCTTGGCTCAAAATCCCCCAAATTCCCAAGAATTCCATTCCCGGAATTCCCAAGATTCCCGAAATTCCATTCCCGAATTCCCAATAATTCCAGGGAGAACTCACGCTGACGTGGAGGTTTCCCAGGAAGAACTCCAGCAGGGCGTGGCTGATGCCGACGGCGCGCTCCCGCTCCTCCACCCGCGGGGATTTGATCCAGGGCCCTAAATGCTGGGAACGGCGGGAAAAGCCTGGAATTCCCAGCAGGAAAATCCCGGAATTCCCAGGGGAAAACTCTGGAATTGTGGTGGGGGGGAAAAAAAAAAATCCAGGAATTCTGGCGGGAAAAATCCTGGAATTCTGGCCAGGAAAATGCCGGGAAGGGCGGGAGAAGCCTGGAATTCCCGCCCCGAAATTCCTGGAATTCTGGCGGGAGAATCCCAAAATTCGGGTGGGAAAACGGTGGATTTCTGCCGGGAAAGTTCTGGAATTCTGCAGGGAAAATTCGGGAGTTTTGGTGGGAAAATCCCGGAATTTTGCAAGGAAAATCCTGGAATTCTGGTGGGAAAATCCCGGAATTGTGGGAGGGAAAACTCTGGAATTCTGCAGGGAAAATTTGGGAGTTGTGGTGGGAAAATCCCGGAATTTTGCAAGGAAAATCCTGGAATTCTGGTGGGAAAATCCTGGAATTGTGGGAGGGAAAACTCTGGAATTCTGCAGGGAAAATCCCGGAATTGTGGGAGGGAAAACTCTGGAATTCTGCAGGGAAAATCTTGGAATTCTGGCGGGAGAATCCCAAAATTCTACAAGGAAAATGATGGAATTTTGCAAGGAAAATCCCGGAATTCTGGCGGGAAAATCCTGGAATTTTGCAAGGAAAATCCTGGAATTTTATTGGGAAAAGCCCGGAATTGTGGGAGGGAAAACTCTGGAATTCTGCAGGGGAAATCTTGGAATTCCGGTGGGAAAATTCCAGAATTATGCAGGGAAACCCGGGAATTCTGCAGGGGAAATCCTGGGATTTCGATGGGAAAATCCTGAATTCCGGTGGGAAAATCCTGGAATTTTGGCAGGAAAAAATCTTGGAATTCTAGCAGGAAAACTTTGGGATTTCAGTGGGGAAATCCTGGAATTCTACAGGGAAAAAACCTTGGAATTCTGGAGGGAAAATCCTGCCATTCCGATGGGAAAATCTTGGAATTTTGGTGGGAAAAATCCTGGAAATTTGGTGGGAAAATCCCAACATTTGAGTGGGAAAACTGTGGAATTCTACAGGGAAAGTTCTGGAATTTTGGTGGGAAAATCCTGGAATTCTGATGGAAAAATCCTGGAAATTCCAACGGGAAAATCCTAAATACGGATGGGAAATTCCCAAAATTCGGGCGGGAAAATCTTGGAATTCTGATGGGAAATTCCCAAAATTCGGGCGGGAAAATCTTGGAATTCTGGTGGGAAAATCCCAAAATTTTGGCGGGAAAATTGTGACATTTTGGCGGGAAAATCCTGGAATTCTGATGGGAAAATCCTGAATTCCGGTGAGAAAAAAAAACCTTGGAATTTTGGCGGGAAAAATCCTGGAATTTTGATGGGAAAATCCTGAATTCTGGCAGGAAAATCCTGGAATTTTTATGGGAAAATCCAGGAATTCTGGCGGGAAAATCCTGGAATTTTTATGGGAAAATCCTGGAATTCTGGTGGGAAAATCCTGGAATTCTGGCAGGAAAATCCTGGCATTTTGACGGGAAAATCCTGGAATTCTGGCAGGAAAAGCCTTGGAGAGAGGGGTGGCTCCGTAGGAATGGGGATTCCAGGCCGGAATTCCGGGTCTGGGCGACTTTTCCCAGGGGAATATTCCCAAAAATCCAACCTGGATGAGCCCCCCAGATATTCCCCATTCCCATTCCCAGAATTCCCAGAATTCCCATCCCAATTTCCCCATTCCCAGAATTCCCAAAATTCCCATCGTTCCCATTCCCATCCCATCCACATTTCCCATTCCCAGAATTCCCACCATCTCCAGAATTCCCATCCCTTTCCCAATCCCATTCCCAGAATTCCCATTCCTTGGAATTCCCATTCCCAATTTCCCATTCCCATTCCATCCCCTGTTCCCGTTATTCCCAGAATTCCCAGAATTCCCATCCCAATTTCCCGTTCCCAAAATTCCCAGAATTCCCATTCTTATTCCCATTCCAATTATTCCCAGAATTCCCAGGATTCCCAGTTTCCCCTCCCCATTCCCACCATTCCCACCCCCAAAATTCCCAGAATTCCCAGAATTCCCATCATTCCCATTCCCATTCTTATTCCCATTCCCATTCCAATTATTCCCAGAATTCCCACCCCCAAAATTCCCAGAACTCCCAGAATTCCCAGAATTCCCATTCCACTTATTCCCAAAATTCCCAATTTTCCGCTCCCCATCCCCATCATTCCCACCCCCCAAAGTTCCCAGAATTCCCAGAATTCCAATTCCAATTATTCCCAGAATTCCCAATTTCCCCCTCCCCATTCCCACCATTCCCACCCCCAAATTCCCAGAATTCCCAGAATTCCCAGAATTCCTGTTCCCATTCCCATTCCCATTCCCATTCCAATTATTCCCATCATTCCCACCCCCCAAAATTCCCAGAATTCCCAGAATTCCCACTCTTATTCCCATTCCCATTCCAATTATTCCCAGAATTCCCAATTTCCCCCTCCCCAATCCCATCATTCCCACCCCCCAAATTCCCAGAATTCCCATCATTCCCATCATTCCTACCCCCAAAATTCCCAGAATTCCCAGAATTCCCAGAATTCCCACCCCCAAAATTCCCAAAATTCCCAGAATTCCCATTCTTATTCCCAGAATTCCCAATTTCCCCTCCCCATTCCCATCATTCCCACCCCCAAAATTCCCAGAATTCCCAGAATTCCCAGAATTCCTGTTCCCATTCTTATTCCCATTCCCATTCCAATTATTCCCATCATTCCCACCCCCCAAATTCCCAGAATTCCCAGAATTCCCATTCCAATTATTCCCACAATTCCCAATTTCCCCCTCCCCAATCCCATCATTCCCACCCCCAAAATTCCCAGAATTCCCAGAATTCCCACTCTTATTCCCATTCCCATTCCAATTATTCCCAGAATTCCCAATTTCCCCCTCCCCATTCCCATCATTCCCACCCCCAAAATTCCCAGAATTCCCAGAATTCCCAGAATTCCTGTTCCCATTCTTATTCCCATTCCCATTCCAATTATTCCCATCATTCCCACCCCCCAAATTCCCAAAATTCCCAGAATTCCCAGAATTCCCAGAATTCCCAGAATTCCCACTCTTATTCCCATTCCCATTCCAATTATTCCCAGAATTCCCAATTTTCCCCTCCCCATCCCCATCATTCCCACCCCAAAATTCCCAGAATTCCCATCATTCCCACCATTCCCACCCCCCCAAATTCCCATCATTCCCATCATTCCCCCATCCCGACCCATCCCAAAATTCCCCCAAATTCCTCCTTGAGAATTCCCGGGAAGCTCACGGCAAACAGCTCCTGGAGTCCGTGGGGGCTCAGCCGCCTCCGGAGGATTCCCCGGAGCAGATCCGTCAGAGATCCCAGAGTGGCCCGGAACAAATCCTGCGGGGAAAAAGGGAAAATTCCCGGAATTTTGGGCGCGGAAAAACTCCCGGAGTCGCTTTGGGAAGGAATCGGGGATTGGAATTCGGGGGAATTCTGGGAGGGATTTTGGGAGATTTTGGGAATGGAATTTTGGGGAATTTGGGGAATTCTGGGAGGGAATTTGGGAATCTGGGAATGGAATTTTGTGGAATTTTGGGAATTCTGGGAGGGATTCTGGGAAGTTTTGGGAATTCTGGGAGGGATTTTGGGAATCTGGGATTGGAATTTTGGGGAATTTTGGGAATTCTGGAAAGGATTTGGGGAAATTCAGGGAATTCTGGGAGGGATTCTGGGAAGTTTTGGGAATTCTGGGAGGGATTTTGGGAATCTGGGAATGGAATTTTGTGGAATTTTGGGAATTCTGGGAGGGATTCTGGGAAGTTTTGGGAATTCTGGGAGGGATTTTGGGAATCTGGGATGGGAATTTTGGGGAATTTTGGGAATTCTGGGAGGGATTCTGGGAAGTTTTGGGAATTCTGGGAGGGATTTTGGGAATCTGGGATGGGAATTTTGGGGAATTTTGGGAATTCTGGGAGGGATTTTGGGAATCTGGGAATGGAATTTTGTGGAATTTTGGGAATTCTGGGAGGGATTCTGGGAAGTTTTGGGAATTCTGGGAGGGATTTTGGGAATCTGGGAATGGAATTTTGTGGAATTTTGGGAATTCTGGGAGGGATTTTGGGAATCTGGGATGGGAATTTTGGGGAATTTTGGGAATTCTGGGAGGGATTCTGGGAAGTTTTGGGAATTCTGGGAGGGATTTTGGAAATCTGGGATGGGAATTTTGGGGAATTTTGGGAATTCTGGGAGGGATTTTGGGAATCTGGGAATGGAATTTTGTGGAATTTTGGGAATTCTGGGAGGGATTCTGGGAAGTTTTGGGAATTCTGGGAGGGATTTTGGGAATCTGGGATGGGAATTTTGGGGAATTTTGGGAATTCTGGGAGGGAATTTGGGAAGTTTTGGGAATTCTGGGAGGGATTTTGGGAATCTGGGAATGGAATTTTGTGGAATTTTGGGAATTCTGGGAGGGATTTTGGGAATCTGGGATGGGAATTTTGGGGAATTTTGGGAATTCTGGGAGGGAATTTGGGAAGTTTTGGGAATTCTGGGAGGGATTTTGGGAATCTGGGATGGGAATTTTGGGGAATTTGGGGAATTCTGGAAAGGATTTGGGGAAATTCAGGGAATTCTGGGAGGGATTTTGGGAGATTTTGGGAATGGAATTTTGTGGAATTTGGGGAATTCTGGGAGGGAATTTGGGGAATTCTGGGAGGGAATTTGGGAAGTTTAGGGAATTCTGGGAGGGATTTTGGGAAGTTTTGGGAATTCCAGGGAGGGAAATTGGGAATCTGGAAGTGGAATTTAGGAGCTTGGGAGGGGATTTTTGGGAATCTGGGAATGGAATTTGGGAATTCCGGGAATTCTGGCAGGGAATTACTAAATAAACCCCAAACCGCTAGGTTTTTCCCTGGAATTCCTGGGGTTTTTCCCAGAATTCCCGGGATTTTTTCCCCAGAATTCCTGGGTTCTTTTCCCAGAATTTCCAGGGTTTTTTTTTTTCCCAAAAACTCGGGGGATTTTTTCCTGGAATTCCCGTTTTTTTCCCAGAAACCCAGTAGCTTTTTCCTGCAATTCCGGTTTTTTCCCCAGAATTCCTGGAGTTTTTTCCCTGGAATTCCTGGGTTCTTTTCCCAGAATTCCCAGGTGTTTTCCTGGAATTCCCAGATTTTTTCCTGGAGTTCCTGGGTTCCTTTCCCAGAATTCCCAGGTTTTTTCCTGGAATTCCCAGGGGTTTTTTTCCTGAAATTCCTGGATTCTTTTCCCAGAATTCCCAGGGATTTTTCCCCCAGAATTCCCAGGGTTTTTTTCCCAGAATTCCCAGGTTTTTTCCTGGAATTCCCAGGGGTTTTTTCCCAGAATTCCTGGATTCTTTTCCCAGAATTCCCAGGGTTTTTTCCCCAGAATTCCCAGGGGTTTTTTCCCCCAGAATTCCCAGGTTTTTTCCTGGAATTCCCAGGGGTTTTTTTCCCTGAATTCCTGGATTCTCTTCCCAGAATTCCCAGGGTTTTTTCCTGGAATTCCCAGGGTTTTTTTTTTCCCGGAATTCCTGGCGTTTTTCCCAGAATTCCCAGGGGTTTCTTCCCCAGAATTCCCAGGGTTTCTTCCCCAGAATTCCCAGGGTTTTTTCCTGGAATTCCTGGGCTCTTTTCCCAGAATTCCCAGGGGTTTTTTTCCCGGAATTCCCAGGTTTTTTCCTGGAATTCCCAGGGGTTTCTTCCCAGAATTCCTGGATTCTTTTCCCAGAATTCCCAGGGTTTTTTCCCCCAGAATTCCCAGGGTTTTTTTCCCAGAATTCCCAGGTTTTTCCCTGGAATTCCCAGGGGTTTTTTTCCCTGAATTCCTGGATTCTTTTCCCAGAATTCCCAGGTTTTTTTCCTGGAATTCCCAGGGGTTTTTTTTCCCGGAATTCCTGGGTTTTTCCCAGAATTCCCAGGGTTTTTTCCCCCAGAATTCCCAGGGTTTTTTTCCCAGAATTCCCAGGTTTTTCCCTGGAATTCCCAGGGTTTTTTTTCCCTGAATTCCTGGATTCTTTTCCCAGAATTCCCAGTTTTTTTTCCTGGAATTCCCAGGGGTTTTTTTTCCCGGAATTCCTGGGTTTTTCCCAGAATTCCCAGGGTTTTTTCCCCAGAATTCCCAGGGTTTTTTTCCCCCAGAATTCCCAGGGGTTTTTTTCCCGGAATTCCCAGGGTTTCTTTGCCTGGAATTCCCACCTGGGCCGGGGGCTCTTCCCGATTTTTCCCGGATTCCGTCGGGGGAAGGGCCAGGACGCTCCCCAGGGCCGTGTCCAGGAGCTCGGAACGTTCCGGATCCGTCAGCGGCGGCTCCAGGGCGCTGGAGGCCGGGATAAGGGAAAAACGAATCCCGGGATTCATTCATTGGGAACGGGGGAATTGGGAATTGGGGACGGGTCGGTTGGGAAGGGGAATTCTGGGATTTGAAGTGGGGAAAAAGGGGGAAAGGAAGGAAGGGAAAAAAAAAGAGGGAAAAAAGGTGGGAAAAGGGAGGGAAAAATAGGGGAAAAAGGAGGGAAAAAGAGGGAAAAAAGGAGGGAAAAATAAGGGAAAAAGAGGGAAAAAAGGAGGGAAAAATAAGGGAAAAAGGAGGGGAAAAGAGGGAAAAAAGGGGAAAAGGGAAGGGAAAAAAGGGGGAAGGGAAGGGAGAAGAAGGGAAGGGGGAAAGGGGGAAAAGGGGGAAAAAAGGGGAAAAGAGGGAAAAAGGGGAAAAGAGGGAAAAGAGGGAAAAGGGGGAAAAAAGGGGAAAAAGGGAAAAGAGGGAAGAGACAGAGAAGGGGAAAAGGAAAAAGGGGAAAAAAGGGGAAAAGGGAAGGGAAAGGAGAGAAAAAGGGGAAAACGGGAGGGAAAAAAGGGGAAGAGAGGGAAAACGGGAGAAAGGAAGGGAAAATGGAGGGGAAATAGGTGGGAAAAGGAGGAGGGAAGGAGGGGAAGAGGAAAAAAAAGGGAAAAAGGGGAAAGGGAGAGAAAGGAGGGAGAAGGGAAGGAAAAACGGGAAAAGAGGGGAAAAAAGGGGAAGGGGAAAGAAGGAGAAGGGAGGGGAAAAAAGGGAAGAAATAGGGAAAAGGGAAGGAAAAGAGAGAAAGAGGGAGGAAAGAGAGAAAACGAGGGGAAAAAGAGGGAAAATGGGGGAAAGGGAGGGAAAAGAGAGCAGGAAAAGAAGGAAAAAAGAGGGAAAAGAAGGGGGAAAGAGGGAGAAGGGGAAAAGGGGGAAAAGAGGGAGAAGAGGGGGAAAAGGAGGGATGGAAAAGCGGGAAAGGAGAGGGAAAATAGGGAAAAGGGGGAAAAGGGGGAAAAGAGGGAAAAGGAGGGAAAAGAGAAAGGAAAAGAGGGAAAAGAGGGGAAAAGGGAAAAGAGGGAAAAGGAGGGAAAAGAGGGAAAAGGGGGAAAAGGGGGAAAAGAGGGAAAAGGGAAAAAAGGGAAAAGAGGAAAAGGGGGAAAAGAGGGGAAAAGGGAAAAGAGGGAAAAGGAGGGAAAAGTGGGAAAAGAGCAAAAGGAGGGAAAAGAGAAAGGAAAAGAGGGAAAAAAGGGGGAAAAGGGAAAAGAGGGAAAAGAGGGAAAAGAGGAAAAAGGGGGAAAAGGGGGAAAAGAGGGAAAAGGGGAAAAAGAGGGAAAAGAGGGAAAAGAGGGGAAAGAGGGAAAAGAGGGAAAAGAGAAAGGAAAAGAGGGAAAAAAGGGGGAAAAGGGAAAAGAGGGAAAAGAGGGAAAAGAGGAAAAAGGGGGAAAAGGGGGAAAAGAGGGAAAAGGGGAAAAAGAGGGAAAAGAGGGAAAAGAGGGGAAAGAGGGAAAAGAGGGAAAAGAGGGAAAAGAGGGAAAAAAGGGAAAAAAGGGAAAAAAGGGAAAAGGGGGAAAAGAGGGAAAAGGAGAGAAAAGAGGGAAAAGAGGGAAAAGGGGGAAAAGGGGGAAAAGAGGAAAAGGAGGGAAAAGAAAAAGGAAAAGAGGGAAAAGAGGGGAAAAGGGAAAAGAGGGAAAAGAGGGAAAAGAGGGAAAAGAGGGAAAAGAGGGAAAAGAGAGAAAAAAGGGAAAAGGGGGAAAAGAGGGAAAAGGAGAGAAAAGAGGGAAAAGAGGGAAAAGGGGGAAAAGAGAGAAAAAAGGGAAAAGGGGGAAAAGAGGGAAAAGGAGAGAAAAGAGGGAAAAGAGGGAAAAGGGGGAAAAGGGGGAAAAGAGAGAAAAAAGGGAAAAGGGGGAAAAGAGGGAAAAGAGGGGAAAGAGGGAAAAAAGGGAAAAGGGGGAAAAGAAAAAGGAAAAGAGGGAAAAGAGGGAAAAGGGGGAAAAGAGGGAAAAGAGGAAAAGGAGGGAAAAGAGAAAGGAAAAGAGGGAGAAGAGGGGAAAGGGGAAAATTCCAGAGAAATGCGAAAGAAGAAGGAAAAGATGGAAGAGAGAGGGAAAAGAGAAAGAAAAAGAAGGAAAAGGAAAAGGAAAAGGAAGAAGGAAAAAAAAAGGAGGAAAAAGAGCAGGAAAAACAAGGAAAAGAGGAAAAAAGGGAGAAAAAAAAAAAAAGGAAAAAAAAATTCCCACAAAAGAGGGAAAAAAAAAAAAAAGAGGAAAAAACCCCGAAAAGATCCAAACCCAAGTCCCCAATCCCGGAATTCCCGGAATTCCCGGAATTTCTTCCCAAGGATACAGGAGGTGGCTGCAGGTGCTGAGCGCTCGCTGCCTCAGCCGGGAGCGCAGCGAGTCCGGAGGTTCCGCCTTGAGGAATTCCTGGGAAAAAGAGGGGGAAAAAAAAAAAATTTGGGAATCTGAAAGGTTCTGGAATGTTCCAGAGGGATCCAAAAGGGTTTCCCAGGAGTTTTCCCGGAATTATCCCGGAATTCTCAAGGTTCCAGGCGGGGAATTCCCGGATTCCCGGAATTCCTAAAATGTTCTGAATTCCCTGAATCGTTTGGATCCCTGAATTCCTGGATTCCCTGAATTCCCGGATTTCCTGGATTTCCCGAAATCCCTCGATCCCTGAATTTCCTGATAATCCCTGAATTTCCTGGATTGCCGGAATTTCCTGGAATTCCTGAGTTCCTGAATTCCCTGGATTTCTTAATTCCCGTATTTCCTGGATTCCCAGGATTCTTGAATTCCCTGGATTCTCTGAATTCCCTCAATTTCCTGAAATTCCTGGATTCCCTGAAATTCCTGACTTCCCTGAATTTCCGGGATCCCCTGAATTTCCTGAATTCCCTGGATTCCTGAATTCCCTGAAATTCCCGAATTCCCTGAAATTCCTGGATTCCTGAATTCCCTGAAATTCCCGAATTCCCTGAAATTCCTGGATTCCTGAATTCCCTGAACTCCTGAATTCCCTGAAATTCCTGGATTCCCTGAATTCCCTGGATTCCTGAATTCCCTGAAATTCCCGGATTCCCTGAAATTCCTGGATTCCTGAAATTCCTGGATTCCTGAATTCCCTGGATTCCTGGATTCCCTGAATTCCCTGGATTCCTGAATTCCCTGAAATTCCCGAATTCCCTGAAATTCCTGGATTCCTGAATTCCCTGAAATTCCCGAATTCCCTGAAATTCCTGGATTCCTGAATTCCCTGAACTCCTGAATTCCCTGAAATTCCTGGATTCCCTGAAATTCCCAGATTCCTGAATTCCCTGGATTCCTGAATTCCCTGAAATTCCCGGATTCCCTGAAATTCCTGGATTCCTGAATTCCCTGGATTCCCCAAGTTCCCATTCCCGGGATTATTCCCAGTATCCCCCAGTCCCTCCCAGTTTATCCCATTCCATTCCCAGTCTCTCCCAGTCCATTTCCAGTATCCCATTAGCCCCTCCCAGTTTATCCCAGTTCCCTCCCAGTTTATCCTGGACCATCCCAGTTTATCCCAGTTGAACCCAGTCCCTCCCAGTCCATTCCCAGTTTGTCCCAGTCCCTCTCAGTCCCTCCCAGTTCCCTCCCAGTCTTTCCCAGTATCCCAGTATCCCATTCCCAGTCCCTCCCAGTTTATCCCAGTCCTTCCCAGTCCATCCCAATCCCCTCCCAAACCCTCCCAGTCCATTCCCAGTCACCTCCCAGTTTGGTCCCGGTCCCATCCCAGTTCCTCCCAGTCCCTCCCAGTACCCCAATACCCCATCCCAGTTTATCCCAGTCCCTCCCAGTTCCATCCCAGTCTGTCCCAGTTCCATCTCAGTCCCTCCCAGTCCATCCCAGTATCCCAACACCCCATCCCAGTTTATCCCAGTTTATCCCAGTCCCTCCCAGTCCATCCCAGTCCATCCCAGTATCCCAATACCCCATCCCAGTTTATCCCAGTCCATCCCAGTACCCCAATACTCCGTCCCAGTTTATCCCAGTCCCTCCCAGTCCATCCCAGTCCATCCCAGTCACCTCCCAGTTTAGTCCCGGTCCCATCCCAGTTTATCCCAGTCCCTCCCAGTCCATCCCAGTATCCCAATACCCCATCCCAGTTTATCCCAGTCCATCCCAGTATCCCAACACCCCATCCCAGTCCATCCCAGTTTATCCCAGTTCATCCCAATCCCTCCCAGTCTCACCACCATGAGCGCCACGAGCTCGGCCTTGCGGGCGATGCTGCCGGAGCCGCCGGGGCCGTTCCCGGTGGAGTTCCCGGAATTCCCGGCGCCATTCCCGGTGGAATTCCCGGAATTCCCGGCGCCGTTCCCGGTGGAGTTCCCGGAATTCCCGGCGCCGTTCCCGGTGGAGTTCCCGGAATTCCCGGCGCCGATCCCGGTGGAATTCCCGGAATTCCCGGCGCCGATCCCGGTGGAGTTCCCGGAATTCCCGCGGGCCAGGGCTCGGCTGATCATGGAGACGCTGCGGGCCAGGCTCAGCTTCAGCGCCGGGTCCTGAGGGAAAACGGGATCGGCGGCATCGGGATCAGCGGGATCGGCCCGGGAATGAAACGGGACCGGCCGGAAAGTGGGATCAACCGGAAAGCGGGATTGGGATCAGCCCGGAAACCGGGATCAAGCGGAAAGCGGGATTGGGATCAGCCCGGAAACCGGGATTGGAATCAGCCCGGAAACCGGGATCAGGCTGGAAACTGGGATCAACCGGAAACTGGGATTGGGATCAGCCCGGAAACCGGGATCAAGCTGGAAACTGGGATCAACCGGAAACTGGGATCAACTGGAAACCGGGATTGGGATCAGCCCGGAAACCGGCATCAACCGGAAAGCGGGATTGGGATCAGCCCGGAAACCGGGATTGGGATCAGCCCAGAAACCGGGATCAAGCTGGAAACTGGGATCAAGTGGAAACTGGGATTGGGATCAGCCCGGAAACCGGGATCAAGCTGGAAACTGGGATCAACCGGAAACTGGGACCAGCCGGAAACTGGGATTGGGATCAGCCCGGAACTGGGATTGGGATCAGCCCGGAAACCGGGATCATCCCAGAAACCGGGATCATCGGGATCATCGGGATCATCGGGATTGGGATTATTTGGATCGGGATCAACCCCCAAACTGGGATCACCCCCTGAAAAAGAAAAGGGAATGAAACGAAACCGAAACCAAAACAACAGAATGAAATGAAAGAAGTTAAAATGAAATAAATTAAAATAAAATAAGTTAAAATAAAATAAAATAAAATAAAATAAGTTAAAACAAAATAAAATAAAATAAGTTAAAGTAAAATAAAATAAAATACAATAAGTTAAAATAACTTAAAGTAAAATAAAATAAAATGAGTTAAAACAAAATAAAATGAAATCAATTGAAATAAGTTAAAGTAAAATAAGTTAAAACAAAATAAAATAAAACAAAATCAGTTAAAATAAAATAAAATAAAAAGTTAAAATGAGTTAAAAATAGGTTAAAATAAAATAAAATACGTTAAAATAAGTTAAAGTAAAATAAAACAAAATAAAATAAAATAGTAAAAACAAAAATGAAAAGAAATGAAATAAAACACAATGAAAATAAAATAAAAAAATAAAACAAATAAAATAAAATAAAATAAAATAAGTTAAAACAAAAATGAAAAGAATTGAAATAAAACACAATGAAAATAAAATAAAATAAAATGAAATAAAATAAAATAAAATAAAATAAAATAAAACAAATAAAATAAAATAAAATAAAATAAAATAAGTTAAAACAAAAATGAAAAGAATTGAAATAAAACACAATGAAAATAAAATAAAATAAAATAAAATAAGTAAAAACGAGTTAAAGTAAAATAAAATAGAATAAATTAAAATAAAATAAAACAATATAAAATAAAATAAAACATGGTAAAACAAAAATGAACTGAATTAAAACACAATGAAAATAAATAAAATAAAATAAAATAAAATAAAATAAAATAAAATAAGTTAAAACATAAATGAAAAGAAATGAAATAAAACACAATGAAAATAAAATAAAATAAAATGAAATAAAATAAAATAAAATAAAATAAAATAAGTTAAAACAAAAATGAAAAGAACTGAAATAAAACACAATGAAAATAAATAAAATAAAATAAAATAAAATAAAATAAAATAAAATTAATAAAATAAAATAAAATAAGTTAAAACAAAAATGAAAAGAAATGAAATAAAACACAATGAAAATAAAATAAAATAAAATGAAATAAAATAAAATAAAATAAAATAATATAAAATAAAATAAAATAAAACACGGTAAAACAAAAATGAAAAGAACTGAAATAAAACACAATGAAAATAAAATAAAATAAAATAAAATAAAATAAACCAGTATCAGGCAATAATAAATCGAAACTATTGAAAATCAAACCCGATAAAACGCGTGCAATTAAACAAAATTAATTTAAAACTTAAACCGAAACGAAACCAAAGCTGAACGGGATCGAATAAAATTAAAAATAAAACAAAACCCCAAAAAAACAAAAATTTCAAAAAAAAATCGAGCCGGGGGAAAAAAAAAAAAAACCAAAACCCCCGACGGCCAAAAGATCAGAAACCCAATTAAGGGGAGGAATAATTAATAAGAATAATCGAAAAGGAATCGTTAATTGGGAGCAAAGGCCTTGATGCCGAGAAGCCGGAACTCCCGCCGCCGCCAAGCCGGAAAAATCCGGGACTTCCGGGAAAAAAAAACGGGAATTCCGGGGGGGGGGGAAAGAAGGGAATTCTGGAGAAAGGCGGGAAATTCCAGAAAAACCAGAGAGGACTAGGAAGAGCCAGGAATTCTGGGGAAAAAATCCAGGAATTCTGGGGAAAATCCAGGAATTCCAGAAAAAACAGAGAATTCTGGGAAAATCCAGGAATTCTGGGGAAAAAACCCCAGGAATTCTGGGAAAATCCAGGAATTCCAGAAAAAACAGAGAATTCTGGGAAAATCCAGGAATTCCAGAAAAAACAGAGAGGTCTAGAGAAATCCAGGAATTCTGGGAAAAAACCCCAGGAATTCTGGGAAAATCCAGGAATTCCAGAAAAAAACAGAGAGGTCTAGGAAAATCCAGGAATTCTGGGGAAAAAACCCCAGGAATTCTGGGAAAATCCAGGAATTCCAGAAAAACCAGAGAGGTCTAGAGAAATCCAGGAATTCTGGGGAAAAAAACCCAGGAATTCTGGGAAAATCCAGGAATTCCAGAAAAAAACAGAGAGGTCTAGGAAAATCCAGGAATTCTGGGGAAAAAACCCCAGGAATTCTGGGAAAATCCAGGAAATCGAGAAAAAAACAGAGAATTCTGGGGAAATCCAGGAATTCCAGAAAAACCAGAGAGGTCTAGAGAAATCCAGGAATTCTGGGAAAAAAACCCAGGAATTCTGGGAAAATCCAGGAACTCCAGAAAAAAACAGAGAATTCTGGGGAAATCCAGGAATTCCTGAAATAATGCAGGAATTCCAGGAAACCCAGGACTTCCAGAAAAATCCGGGAATTCCAGAGAAATCTGGGAATTTCGGGGGAAAAAAGGAATTCCGGAAGAATCCGGGAATTCCGGAAAAATCCGGGAATTCCGCTCCGAAGCCGTTAGTGCCAGCGAGGGAGAAGCGTTAGTGGAGCCCAAGGAAAGAATTCCGGATGGGAAAATTCCATGGAAAAATCCCTCAGAATTCCCGGGATCGGGGAGAACTCGGGGATTGATCCCAAGGAAACCCGGGATGGGTTTTTTCGGGATGTTGGGGAATTTCAGGGGACTCGATGGAATTTCTGGGATGGCGGAATTGATGGAATCATGGAACTGACGGAATTTTCCGGATTGATGGAATTCCAGAGGTGATGGAATTCTGGGATCGTGGAATTATTGAAACCTTGGATCGCAGAAATTCCAGAATCACCGAAAATCCCCGAATTATGGAAATCCAGGATCACGGAATTCTGAAAAATTGTGGAATTCCAAAGGTACGGAATTCTGGGATTGCGGATTTTATGGAATTTATAGAATTGCGGGATTCCGGAATTAACGGAATTACGGAATCGTGGAATTATTGAATTGAGGGATCCCAGAAATTCCAGAGTCACCGAAAATTCCAGAATCATGGAATCGAGGGGTTGCGGAATTACGGAATTTTGGGGATTGCGGAATTGATGGAATCGTGGAATGGATGGAATTTCTGGAATGAATCGTGGAATTCCAGAGTTGATGGAATTCTGGGATCGTGGAATTGATGGGATAATGAAATGACGGAATTTCTGGAATCCTGGAACTCCAGGTTCGCGGAATTATTGAATTCTTGGATCACAGAAATTCCAGAATCACCAAAAACCTCCAGACTTTACGGAGAGATGGAATTCCAGATTAATGGAATTACGGAATTCCTGGAATTCTGGGATTTCTGGAATCGGCGGAATTTCTGCAATGGTGGAATTCCAGATTCGTGGAATCACGGAATTCTTGGATCACAGAATTCCAGAATCCCGGAAAACTCAGGAACGATGGAATTTCTGGGATGGTGGCATTTCTGGAATCATGGAATTTTCTGGAATCGTGGAATTCCAGAATTAATGGAATTCTGGGATAATGAAATTCTGGAATTGATGAAATCACGGAATTCCAGGATCGTTTGGGCTGGAACGTCCAGGAAAGGCTTTTTCCCATCCCTCTTTCTTGGGAATTTTTCCGGGAATTCCAGCATTTTCTCGGGAAGCGATTCCAGCCGGGAACGAGAGAAAAAGGCGGAAAAAGAGGGAAAATCCCGAGGCCAAATCCCACAAATCCCTACCTTGGTCTCTACTTTTATTCCCAGAACCTGAACGGGAGGAAAAAAAAGCACAAAATTCCCATCAGGAAAATCCCAAATCCCCCCAAAAATTCCGTCGGGAAACGCCAAAATTCCATTGGGAAAAACCCGAAATCCCATTGGGAAAAGCAGGAAAAGCTTTTTCCAACAGGAAAAAAATTAAATTCTGGTCGGAAAAGCCAAAATTTCGTCAGGAAAAGCCAAAATTTTCTGAAAATGGAAAAAAAGAAATCCTGGAAAATTTTAACAAAGATTTCCCAAAAAATTCCCCCCAAAATTTAAAAAAATTCCCAAAAAAACCCCCCAAAATTCCCCAAAAATTTCCAGAAAATTCATGAAAAAAGAATCTAAAACCAAGATCCTGAAAAATCCCCAGAAAATCTGCCCAAAAAATCCTGGAAAAATTTCAGGAAATTCCTGGAAAATCCCCCCCAAAATGTTTCTGGAAAATTCAGAAAAACTCCCAGAAATTTCCCAGGAAATCGCCAACAATTCCAAAAAAATTCCCCAGAAATTCCTGATAAATTCAAAAAAAATCCCCCAAAACTCCTTAAAAAATCCTAAAAAATTCCTAAAAAATCCCCCCAAAATTTTCAAAAAATCTTCCAAAAATTCCTAAAAAATCCTCCAAAAATTCCCCAAAATTTCCCCGAAAATTCCCGATTTCCCCCAAACGTTCACCTTGGTGTGCCCGTGCTGCAGGAAGTGTTGAAGGCTCTGGGATTCCAGCTGGGATCGCGGCAATTCCCAAAAATTCCCCCCAAATTCTCAGAAAATTCCCCAAAAAATAAAAAAAAAATTCCTGAGAAATTCCTGGAAATTTCCCAGAAAACTCGCAAAAACTTCCCAGAATATTCCCAACAATCTCCCCCAAAAACTCCCCAGAAATTCCTGAAAAAATCAAAAATAAAATCCCAAAAACCCCCTTAAAAAAATCGTGAAAAATTCTGAAAAAATCCCCCCAAAATTCCTCAAAAATTCTCCAAAAATTCCCAAAAAATCCCCCAAAATTCCTAAAAAATTCCCCAAAATTTCCCCCAAATTCCCAATTTCCCCCAAAGGTTCACCTTGGTGTGCCCGTGCTGCAGGAAGTGTTGAAGGCTCTGGGATTCCAGCTGGGACCGCGGCAATTCCCAAAAATTCCCCCAAATTCTCAGAAAATTAAAAAAAATAAAAACAACCTGAAAAATTCCTGGAAAATTCCCAGAAAACTCGCAAAAACTTCCCAGAAAATTCCCAACAATTCCAAAAAAAAATTCCCAGAAATTCCTGAAAAATTTCAAAAATAAAATCCCAAAAACCCCCTTAAAAAAATCGCGAAAAATTCTGAAAAAATCCCCCCAAAATTCCTCAAAAATCTCCAAAAATTCCCAAAAAATTCCCAAAAATTCCTAAAACATTCCCGATTTCCCCCGAACGTTCACCTTGGTGTGCCCGTGCCGCAGGAGCTGCTGCAGGATGTGGTTCTCCAGGCGGGATCGCAGCAATTCCGGCGGCGCCGCCTCGGCCACGCGGCCGTAGCAGAGCACGAGCCCGCTCCGAACCTTCTCCTGCTCCCCCTCGCTCCTCTCCTGCGGGGGGAAAAAAAAATAAAACACGGGAAAAAACGTGGGGAAAAGTGGGGGAAAAATATGGAAAAATGGGGGAAAAAATGGGGGGAAAAATATGGAAAAATGGGGGAAAAATGGGGGAAAATGGGGGAAAATGGGGGAAAAAATGAGGGGAAAATGGGGGGAAAAATATGGAAAAATGGGGGAAAAAATGGGAGAAATGGAGGGAAAAATATGGAAAAATGGGGGAAAAATATGGAAAAATCGGGGGGGAAAAAT